>NW_022589739.1:1534190-1539190 GCF_004348235.1 Phoca vitulina | reverse complement strand
GGAAAGGAATAGGAAAAACGTCCAGTAAGACAGGCTGACAACGGATTGGAAAGGATTTCAAATGCAATTCAAAGTAGTTTGGATTTTTATCCTCGGGGAAATAGCAAATTATTGAAGGAATTTAACCAAGGGAGTAACATGATCTGAATTTCCCTAAGAAAAAATCTTTAGTGGCCTTAAGAAGGATGAGTTGTCCAGAAGGTTGTACATATGTTTATGCTCCTGTCATTCGTATTTACGTGTGCTTAACTGCCCTTTTCTTATCTTGTCCTTGGTGCTCTGCTGGACATGTGGTGCTGACTGGTGCTGACCAGCTCCTTTCTACCTCCACATTCTTTCATGTCTCTGTTTTCAGTCTCTCCAACTGCCACTGATAAATGCTGTTGAAAGAAGGTAAATGAAGAGAGAGGGTGAGGAAAAGAAGAAAGAATATGAATAATCACAAAAGAAATATCTAGGAGGAAGGAGAGAGATGTTGCATGAATAAAAGTAACAATGGCTATGTGTATTGAGTACATACTATGTGCCATGTTCATTACTGATGCTCCACAGGATCTCATTAAATCCCAACTCCGCAATGAATCTACTGATTCATCCCTGTTTTCAGATAAGCTAAATGAAGCTTAGAGTAACTTGTTTATAATGCTAGTAAATACTAGAAAAGACTTCAACCTATCCTGTCTGACTTTAAATCCCATGCTTTCAATTTTTACACTCTATTCCAGTGATATAACTTACTGAATACTAATAATGTGCCAAGAACTATGCTAGCTGCTTTACATGGGTTAGTCTAAGACCCACAATAACCTAAAAAAAGTAAATAACATTGTCCCCATTTTACAGTAGAGAAAACTGAGGCTCTGGGAAATTAAGTAACTTACCTAAGGTCACAAAACCAGTAAGAGGCAGCACCAGAGCTTTAACTCTGGCCTGTCTGACTGTACCTTTCCTATGACATTATGATGTGCATATTATATTCTCATTCCTTTCCCTACTCTTTCCCCCTCACAACACCCTTCCCCATCTCTACATTTCCAGAATCTACCTTCAAGGTTCAGCTAATATCTTATCACCTCCAGAAGCCTTTCAGGAACATATCAGCCCACTGTTGCCTTCCTATTGCAATGATTTGCATAACATTCATTTACCTTGGTCAAGACAAATTTGCATTTGTCAGTTCCCTGTTCTGTTTATGTTCTATGTCCCCAGTCAGTCAATCCATGTAAGTGCCCTAGAGCAGGTTCCTCAGGCAGTTTGTACCATCCAAATATACCTTACATCACTCTCAACTAAGTCTCTAGAGGAGGACAAGAATCGTGTCATACAATTTGTATTCCCCAAGATAATTGGCAGAATCCTAAAAACATATTAGGACTTAATAATGTATTGATTGGGTCCAGCATACTTTAATAATAGGAAGTTTTCAGTTAACAGCTAACACTACACATACACACACACACACACACACACACACACACACACACAGATTCTCCTAACAACCAATGATGTAGTACCATTGTTATACCCATTTTACAGAGGAAACTGAGGAATAAAATAGTTAAATGCCTTGTCCAAGGCCACACAGCTAGTAAGTGGCAGTCAGGATCCAAACCCATTCAGTCTCATTCCAGAGTCAGCATTCCCTTGACTACTTTACAATACTACCTGCATTTTTGATAGATGTTGTTCTAAGAATAAACAACTCTCACACCTTAAAAAATTAAAAACTCACATATTATTGCTGCTATAAACACTGTTTTGGAGGAGCTGTAGAAAGAAGAGTCTGTCTGCATTTAGTTGAAAACCTGAGCAGCATATACAAAGCTATTGGGAAAACAAGAAGAAAAGAAAGTTGAGAAGTATTTCTCTTAAAAAAAAAAAAATAGAGTGTGCTGTTTTCGCACAAAATTTCTGTGATTTATAAAGCATCCGTACTGACTTCCTCTAATTAATACACCAAATTATATAGCATACCTCCAGAGTGAGCAACCATTGTTAGCAAAAACCCAGCAACTCTACACCAGAATCATGTAATCTTGATCCAGTGAAATGCAACCACCTCTGGACTGACACACAACAGCTGTTTAGAGTGTCAGAAAGATGGCCTGGTGAAGATCCCAAGGAAAAACTGGAAAACAGAATGTTGATTTCCAAATCTTTTGAACCTGATTAAGCTGTTGGCAAAAGTCAGGGAGAAAAATACAAGGTATATTTCTACTTTAAAAAGGCAACAAGAAATTATTGATAATTTAGAGATGATGGAAAGTAGAAGCAAGTGATGTAGGTTTGTATATGATTCATAATTTACAACTTGTGAAACCTTTTCCTGTGCAGTATTTCTTTTAATTCATATAATAACTTGATACAATCAGTAGTAGTATTATTTCTACAAAATTAGCCTATACAAATAGGGCTCAGAGAAGACAACTTTCCACACTTACTTAGCTAAGAAGTGGTAAAGGCAGGACTAAAATCCAGGTCCTCTAAAACAAAGCTCCCTTCCTTGTATCATTTGGTTTTCTCTTAAAGAAAATGGAAAGAAGAGCATCCCTCATGTTTTAGAGAAAAAAAAAAAAGTACTAGTGCTTTCAAAACAGACAATGACTGAAGCATCAGAATGACAGGTCTCACCTCTCTTTGCTCTTTTAAGGAATTGCCACATCACCCCCTTTGAAAGTAAAATAAGAAGTAATGGGCAAAGGCCCTCCTGGTTGCTTTCTTTCTCCAGGTGCTCTGACTTCACTCCTCCCTCCTTGGCTCTGGACAATGGACCAATCTCTGTAACATAGTACCACCACAGTGGTGTCACAGACACAGGAAAAACAAGCCCTATGACTGTCTTCAGGGAAACACCAAAGGAAAACCAAAGAAACTCTAGAACCCTGAAAATAAAGCAATTTTCTCATATAGCACAGCAAAGTTCTCCAGAGGAAACAAAACTATAAAATGATTATGTAGAAGCACTGTATGATATGCTCTGTGTACGGTGTATGGGGAGTATAGGGGAGCTAATGGAAGACAATTAAAAATCAGGCCAGCCTATCTAGAGTTTGTTATGGCTGCACAACTCTATGCCCCAAAGTAAAAGAAACCGAGATCAACGAGCAAATCTACCCTTATCTCAGAACTAACACAAAAAACTCTTTCAACATTCATATGCAAGGAAGGGTAAATCAGACATTTTACTGCAGAGGCAGCCACTGACCATGATAATGCCCACAGAGGATATCCCTGTGGACACCTTTAGTCGTGGACACGTCCATAAGCCTTGGCACGTTGCCAGTCTAACATATAAACACACGGTTCCAGATAAGGATGGCTCTATTTAACCCAAGTACTATTTTTCTCACTATTCTTCTTTTATTAATTCATTCAGTACATATGTTATATGCCTGGCACTGTTCTAGATTCTGGGGGTAAAGCAGTGAATAAAATAAAATCCCTGCCCTCATAAGCTTACATTCTAAGTCCAAACTAAAATACCTGCAAGATTTCTTCCACCTCTGATATTCTATGGCTCCACTACTAGAGAAAAGGCTTAAATTGCAAATGTTCCAGGCAAAGGGACACTTTTGGCACCTACAGGGACCACGTTATAGCCTCAGCATCCAGCATGCTTCATCCTCAGTAAAGGGTTTTAAGTGAATGGAGGCAATCACTACATCATTGATGGGGAAACAAAGACTCAAGATGATTAAATAAATCACCTATCATTACACAGACAGTAAATGCAGAGCTAAGAACTGCACCTTCACCTAATACTATTCTAGGCCCACCTAATAATTTTGATGAAACCAGTTCAGACTTTATTTTGAAGGACTATTCAGTTACTAAAAGTCAGTTTGCCCGCAGTGAGTCTCTGCCTCTTTGCTTACTTCTGCATTTATTCCTTGATGGTATGAAGGAATTGTCACATGTTTGTTTGTTTGTTTTAATCTCCACCAACACTCAGAAACTACACCTAGCATATAATGCTACTGGCAGATTACATTACCCAACCAATTAACTATAAGGAAATTTTATTTTCAAACCTAACTTTTCCTCCTCCCTGAAATCTCCCTACTTCAGCTAGGCTAGAGAATTTTTAACAGCTTCTGGACCAAGACCCTGGCCTAAAGGACTCCAGCAGGAATTAGCTAAGCTCAGTACACAACAACAATAACCCTATCCCAACATTCTTTCCCTGGTAAAAGTGTCAGGACTTGCCAGGTGGGTTTTTCTAAAACCTAACTGGGTGACCCAAAGACTCACATTTTCAGGGAAAGGAAAACTTTCTACCTACTAGCCCAGATAAAGGGTAATTTTCCGTGTTGCACCTACAAAGTTGACCTACGCTGCAGTCAGTGCTCCCTTAGGGAACTCAGAGACTGCACAGGAGCACTAAATTGCAAGCAACAAGACTTGAGCTCCCGTTCTAGTTCTGTCACTAATAAATTATTTTACATTAGGCAAAATCACTTATCCTCTCTGGGGTTACTTTCCTCATCTATAAAATAGGGATAATCATACTTACCTTGATTGCCTCACAAGGTAGTCAAGTAGAACACGTGAACTAGCGGTCATAATATCAATTTGAAAAGTACCACACTAATGTAAGGTAGCACCATTAATTATTAGTATTATTACTCAGAATTACTGTGTATTTCACAATGGAATATTATGCGGCCATCAAAAGGAATGAGATCTTGCCATTTGCAACGACGTGGATGGAACTGGAGGGTATTATGCTGAGCGAAATAAGTCAAACAGAGAAAGACATGTATCATATGACCTCACTGATATGAGGAATTCTTAATCTCAGGAAACAAACTGAGGGTTGCTGGAGTGGGGGGTGGGGTGGGAGGGATGGGGTGACTGGGTGATGGACACTGGGGAGGGTATGTGTTCTGGTAAGCGCTGTGAATTGTGCAAGACTGTTGAATCTCAGATCTGTACCTCTGAAACAAATAATGCAATATATGTTAAGAAAGAAAAAAAGAAGAAGAAGAATGTAGCAGGAG
>NW_022589739.1:1525015-1533790 GCF_004348235.1 Phoca vitulina | reverse complement strand
TGAATCATGGAACACTATATCTAAAACTAATGATGTAATGTATGGGGATTAACATAACAATAAAAAATTAAAAAAAAAAAAGAATTACTGTGTATTTCAGAGGCTAGAAAACCATTTGTAAAATCAGTTAGAAAGATGCAGTAGCAATGTGACATGGCAAGAAGATCAAAACTTTGGAGTCAGCCTGAGGTATAAAACCAGATTCGATGATCTTGGCAAGTTGTTTAAACTCTTAAACAAACTTAAACAGTTTCCTCATCTGAAAATGGGTATAGTACCACTATAAAACTTCCATGAAGAATAACTAACAAATATTTACATATATACACCTGAAAGGGTCTTGCTCATATGGTATAAAATGGTATCAGTATTATAAATTTCCTCTTCTAGAAAGCTTAGAACTTCAGGGTTTTATCCAGTATTTAAACCATGTGAACAGCTGAAACATCTGTAATGTCAAGCACTTGAAGCTGATTTTAAAAGAAAAAATCACCACCACCACCAACAACAACAGCATCCCTGATCGAAGTATTAAAGCAAAAAAATTAGATGGTAATTAACCCAGCATATTAGCAATTGGGCCAGAGTTTAGGAGCCAGTTTTATCGATGGGTATTTTCTCAGTCACTCAGACAAACTGTTTTGCTTATTTCAAATCCACTGCACTGAGTCTCTCTTTGTGATTGTGGATTGCTGGATTATTGCCTGCATTTCTGTCTTCTGTGAAAACGCCAAAGGTATAGAAATTTCAGTCACCAGATTAAACGTTCATCTTGACAATATATTATGCTGTTTGGTGTCATGCTGACATCCTATTGATGATGTTCATGACTTTATATGCCTTTATTTTGTCCTTTGGTTTCAGTAAAAAGAAAAGCAAAAAGCCCTTAGACTAATGAATTCAGATTCTTTTCAGACACAGTGCTGCTTCTCTTCCATGAGATCAGGAAAAGGATATATTTCTGGTTGCAGACATATGTGGTACAGACATGAGATCACAGCTTTAAGCTTAATAGAAGAACATAACAATCTACTCACTGTTTACACTTTAGCCCAAAGGGCAGCTGGAAATCACAACCAACCATATGCAGTGCCGAACAAGTGGTCATGACTTTATTAATAAAACCAAGCATTAACGAATAAGATTCTGGGAATGGTACAGTGAGGGGCAGGAGTGTCTTACCATAGGCCCCTCTAAGTACTAGGCAGAGGGCCCAGGCTATTGTTGAAAATGTCCTTTGGGATTAGACTGCTCTCTCTGCCAGGATTTCATTTGCCATCTTTCATATTTCCCAGTTCTCCCATACAGTGTTTAATCAGCTGCTAGGGACTGGTTAGAAAGGACTCCTATTCTTCTTGCATCCTGACATCCTGAAAAGGGATTGAATTATAGAACTATCTACATATGATTAAATCAAATCACACGTACAGAATGCTTTTTAGACCATAAAGATCTATTTCAAGTAGAAAAAGAGACATAAATGATATCTCATTTAATCCTTCCAAGTCCATGACAGGTATAGTAACATTAGCCCCAATTTATTGATGAGAAACTGATTCTGAGAAAGGCTTAAGCATACTGCAAGTAAATTGCGGAACAAAGATTTATACCCAGATCCGAATCCCACACTTTCACTATTCAACAGTTGCCACAGAGAACAAATTAATTGATAACCCATGGTCTATCATAATTTTATTTCTGCATTGAGATGGATACAAATTTACTAGGCAAATGTAGTACTCAAACTTTAACACTGAAGCATTTCTTATGCACATCAGTGTCACAATTTACAAATTTTCTATCTGGTTCTTTCATTTCTTTTCTATACCTAAGAGATAATGTCAGGTACCAAATTTGTAACCCAAATACAAAGTCACAGGACAAGTGTCAGAGAATAAAACCATTAAAACACCTTCAAGCTCTCATCAAAGTGAGTTGGCCCCACTGAGCCAGCAAAAATTAATAATAATAACTCCTATGAATATGACTGCTGATATAGATGGTGCAGAAATCAGAATTTTGAGGAAACAACCAATTCATCCAAGTAAAGTTTATTCAAGTGTAGCAAGAAAAGAAGGGAAATCTGAATCTGCAGGGCACCTCCTCCGACTAGATTTAAGGTATATAACTTGGATTTTGCTGAAACATATTTTGCTCCCATGTGTGTTCTGATTTTGGTTTTGCTTTGTTTCTGAAACAGAAGTTAATTCTTAATTTGAAGTACTTTGTATTATCTTTTTTACTGAAATTATCACTGTCAGGCTAATCATACCTTCAGTTTTCCACTGAGCCCAGCATGAGAACTATATTCAGGAAAACAAGAGCAGAGGAAAGAATGATGTCCTAAATGGACTCTCCCCTCACACCAATCCAGATTCATGATAGGCTAAAAGAGAGCATACGCTCTACTGAGATCCCTGATGATGCCACTGGGAGCCCAAGCCATTCACACAGTTATTACACAGAATGCAACCACATTTTCTCCCTTGGGGCCTTTAAGAAAGGAACGGCTCCCAAACCACAGACAGTAACATGTAACCGCAGCACAAGGCAAGAGGAAGAGAGAGAATGACCAAGTGAAGAATGGGGTTTATCTCAGATAATTATCCCAAGCAACTACAAATCACCTTGAAATACAGCTTTCAATCTCACCCTCCACTTAGACACATTACCAAATGAAAATGAGAGATTAACAAATACTAGGAGCTTATAACTACAAAAGTGTGAATGGAAAAGTCATACTGGCCAACACTTCCAGTGGACTAAACACCGATATTAGCATAGAGAGAAATTGTTGTCTAGTACTTCAAGATAATATATATACACAAACATAAAGCCTATGGACATTATAAAAGTAACTTTCCTAGAAAGTATTAAAGTGAGTATAGTATTCTTTTAATTGTCTCTTGGCCACAAAATAATCCTTAATTAATTAGCATTTCTATTATGTTTTGCAAATTATAGCAGGCAACAGAGATATAGCAAAAAGAGTACTGACCACTAGACAATCACTGAAAACTATCAATCTTATTTTGCCCAATATCTAAATTCATAAAAAGCTTAGATAAAAAGTGAACAGATGCCTTTTCAACAAATAGTGCTAAGAAAACCTGATATCTACAAAACAATGGAGGTGAACTCTTACCTTACCCTATACATAAAAAAAATAACTCAAAATGGATCAAAGACCTAAATGTAAAAGCTAAAACTATAAAACCCTTAGAAGACAGGGGAAATCTTTATGACATTGGATTTGCAATGATTTCTTGGAGTAATGCAAAAGCACAGGCAACAAGAGAAAAATAGATAAGTTGGACTTTATCAAATTAAAAAACTTATGTGCATCAAAGGACACTATTAGATCAGCGAAAAAACAACCCATAGAAAGGGAGGAAAAAACATCATATAATGGGAGAAACATTTTTCTGATGAGAGATTAATATCAAGAATATAGAGAGAACTTCTACCACTCAACTCAATTCAAAAATGGGCAAAGGATTTAAATAGATACTTCTCCAAAGATCCACAGATGGTCAATAAATGTATGGAAAGATGTTCCATATCATCAGTCACTAGGCAAATGCAAATCAAAACCACAACGAGACACAACATCACACCCATTAGGATGGCTATTATCAAAAAATGGAAAATAACATTCTCCTCACCTGTTGCTAACTCCCTTACCTTCTTCAACAGGTCTTTGCTCAAATGTCATGTTCTCAATGAGTCCTACTCTGGTCATCCTATTTAAAATTGCTTCCTTACTGGGTGTTATACACAAACAATGAATCATGGAACACTACATCAAAAACTAATGATGTAATGTATGGTGATTAACATAACATAATAAAAAAAAATAAAAATAAATAAATAAATAAAATTGCTTCCTTGCCACTATCAATTTGCCTTATCCTACTCTATATTTTTTTTCTTTTTCTATAGCACTTATAAACTTCTAATATACTATATAATTTACTTACTTACACTTATTATTATCTGTCTTTCTCATTTTTAATATAAGCTCCATGAGAACTACAATTATTTGTTGCACTGACTAATATATTTTAAGTGCAAGAATAGTACCTGGCACATGACAAATTCTTAATAAACATTTGCTGAATGAATAAACTGACTAATTTCTTACATGGAGACAAAAAATAGCTTAGAAGTTTTGAAAACCAAATTAGTTTTAAAATTAATCAGTTTTTATTCCCTTCAACACCAAATATTCCATTTATCATCACCAAATAACCAAAGTATTATGGCTTACCATGGAAACTGTTCCACTTAACATTTCAATGGAATGAGGTCTTAAAATTTTACATATCAACATTCACAGTACTGTGCCAATTATTTACTTACTGTCTCTTGCCTCTCACATCACCCTTCAATTCTCTGCTTTATGATTCTGGGGCACTATATTTCCCAGGTTCTCTTGCCAGCTGGCTTCCTATTCCATTCTGCCAATGCAAGGGACTAAGGGGAAATTAGAAGGTAGAAGGAGGAGAAAAGAGACTTCCTTTTTCTAGCTCCTGTCAGCATCCCTCCAACAGCAAAATACCCTTATGGCGGCACCATTTTACATTCCCACCAGCAATAGCTTCTTTTAGCCCTCCCAATGCCAGCTGCGTCAGAGATACCAGCTGGCCACATGCTCTCCATGGTTAGAGCATAAGCCATGCCATGGTTCCCTCCGTGGTCTGAGCACAAGGCTCACAGCACACCCTCTTCCAGCAAGTCAAAGCCCTAGTTGTAAGCTTTCCCAAGTTCCTACGTTCAAGGAACCCAATTCCTTCCATTTTGTTCCACCAGCCCTATGGCTGGGAACTACTCTCTGCAGTTATTAATCTTGGTTACCTCATCTTCTTCTCTTTTTTTTTTTTTTTTTTTTTTGCTTTTCAGCCTTCCAATTCCTGTGTAACAAATTCCCCTCAATTAAATCCCATCTATTTGATTGTTTTTCATGGTTTTGCTCTCCTGACTAGATATGACTGTACTTAGTACAGTATAACACTTCAGGAAGACCTAAAGATTGACAACAGAATAAATTTATATTTTCATCACTCAGAATTAAACATAATACAGATTTTTTTCCATACTATCTTTTTTTTTAAGTGTGAGTTTTCAGTCTTTTTTTTAATTTTTTGTTCCAGCATGATTAACATAGAGTGTTATATTAGTTTCAGGTGTACAATACAGTGATTCAACAATTCCATACATCACCCGGTCCATCTTAACCAAAGAATGCAAAAAAGGGTGTTTCAAATAGAATAACAGATTGAGATCTATAAGTACAATGCTCATATTTATACCCTCACACAGAGTCGTAAATTTTTTCTCACTCCTCTCTCCTGTCTATTCTACATCTCTACCTGAATATATAGCATGCATCTCAAATGTAACCCATCCAAACCTGAGCTCCTGATACTTCCTCAAATCTGTTTCTTCCAAAGACTTTCCCGTCTGACTTAATGGCAACTCTATCTTTATAGCTTCTCAGGCCAGGATCCTGGAGTCATCTTTAATTCCTTTCCTTCTTTCATCCTCCAAATCTAATCTGTTAGAAAATCCTGTTAGTTCTCATTCAAAATACATTTAGATTATAACTGCTTCTGATCACCTCCACTGCTACTCCAAGCCACCAATAACTCTAATCTGGATTATTATAAAAGCCTTTTAAGTGGTCACTCTGCTTCCACTCCTATGCACCTCTACAGTATATTCCCAGCAACAACCAAAGTGATCCTCTTAAAACTTAAGTCAGATCATATCACTCCCCTGCTCAAAATGTTCCAATCGTTCCTCAACTCACACAGAGTAAAAGCCAAAATCCTCACATGATCTATGAGTTCCTATGGTTCCTGTTACCTCTCTGACTTCATCTCCTACTATTTCCTCCCACTCACTTGTCTCCAGCCATTCTGTTCCTTGAACATCCTGACCCATTTCCACCTCAGAGCCTTTTGCATTGGCCTCTCCCTCTGCCTGGATCACTCTTCTCCACATATCTGCATAGTTCCTTTGCTGTTATTTCAAGTGTGTGAGCAACATTTTCTTCTCAAAGACACCTTCCCTGACCATCTTATTTAAGATTGCATACACCTCCAACACTGGGTACTCCCTATTCTCTTTGTTTTATTTTTCTCCATAGCATTTATCCTCTTACTTACTATACAATAATTTACTTTTTTAATATTGCCTTTCTTCCTCCACTAGAATGTAAGCTCCTTAAATTTCTGTTTTGGCAGGAATTTCTGTTTTGTTCATTGATGTATCTTCAACGTCCACATGGTGCCTGGCACATAGTAAGCGCTCAATAAATATTTGTTGAATGAAACTCCAAACTCCAGATTCCAAAGCACCAAAGAATGAACAAATATAAACATGCATGGAAATACAGTGTGACATATACATGCATATGTATATATGACCTGGACTACATTCTGAAAAATAAAACTATATTACAAACTCCAATACTATAGTGAGTACCATACCAAGATTATTTATTCTTTTCTATCAAAATCTCAAAATGAATTTATAATCCTACCACATAATATATGGAGGCTCTTTAGCACAGTGTTTAACAGTCATTTTGCCTACCATTATTGCTTCAACATCTAGTAGCCCTGTGATCCTGGACAAGTTACTTGACATCTGTCCCTTATTTTCATAAAATAGTAACAATAAAAATAACAAAACCTAGCTCATAGAAATTAGGTAAAGGATTAAATTATGTAATTTATTTGAAGCACTTTAGCACAGTATGTGGTCCATAGATAATACTCAGTATATGTTAACTATCATTGTATAAGGCATCAAATATTTGTTGAAAGAGAAGTAAATACTCTAAAATTCAACATTTTTTTTACTGCCTGACTTTGTTTATATTGCAAGCTTACTCAAAGAAAGAATCATATTTTAGACTTCTTTTGTATCTGACATACTATTGAATATATTAATTCAATAACTGATTTATTGATTGATTTGTTATATACACACAAATACATATATAATTAAACCTTCTAAAAATATAGGTTACAAAACCAAGTTAGTTGAAATGATCAAGATAAGTAAGACAGGAAAAGAAAAGCAAGTTCATTAGTTCTGACTCTTCATCTTATCACATCTTATCACACTAAACGTGTACTACTAAAGTATACTGAAGACTTTTTAGTAAGTATACTATAGGCTTTTTTAATGTACAATAGATATGCATAATTTTCTAGCAGAAAAGAAATAACCATATGATGGATGCTAATCCATCATCATTTCACAATATAAGTAAGTCAAATCATTATGTTGTACACCTTACCTATACAGTGCTGTATGTCAATTATATCTCAATAAAATTGGGGAAAAAAGAAATAATGATAAATTAATAGCATAGAAAAAGAGGAAGAAAGAAAGGGAAAATAGAGACAGATGGCAGGCTTTAAATGGAGGAGCCAACCAATCAGAGCTGTGGGAATCATAAGAAAGAACAGAGCACTAACAAAGACTTAGATTGAAAGCTAAGAATGGGACTTTGCTGGAAAGGCTACTTCTTCAAAAGATCACTCAAAGATAAGCCCAGTTGAGTGAGGGTAATAATAACTTACTCAAAAATGAAGTGTGCAGTTAACCATTGGTCATGAGAAGCTGAAAGACTTTCACACAAAGAGAATTACAGAAAATTAAAATAAAAGCAAAGTAACAGGATAAAATCATCACTGACCATCTTTGAAATGTTAACAGACAACACTAGTATAGGTTAGTAACTTTGACATCGTGGGCTGGACTCCTGACTGGAATCACTGGAATGGAAAGATCCTTAATAAAAAAAAAAAATTAATTAAGGTTCAGATATATAAATATGCTTTCATTTACTACAAACTCCTACCCATCACTTTGATGACATTTCATTATTTTTTTTTTTTCTGATGCTATAAAAGCCCACATTAGTTAATGTGAGCAATGTTCAGAACTTGCTGTGGTCATATGACACAATCACTTTTTAACTCTTTACAAATGTAGTGTCATAGTGTGTAGATTTATTTAGCAAGAACAATGACAGAGGAAAATGGCATTGTGCAGAGTATTATTCACAGTACTGTGTTAGTATGTGAATATTCACCTCTATGAGCACCAGTGCACAAAAAGAAAAATAATTTCATCATCAAATTGTAGTTATGACACAAACTATTTGAGCATTATGTCCCTAACATGTTTTCATCATTCAGAAGTAGAATAACAACCACACAGGACAACTCACAATGGGCAATTTTGCATTTCTACAAAATTTTAAAAAAGAATAAATTCTAGACACATGCCCCAAACAGAGATATGTCAGTAGTCAATCCAAGTTTAATGGGCTCTTCAATTTCTGTACCGCTCTTTGAACTCTCCTCCTTTAATTCACTCCTCCTTTCATACTGTGTTCTTTTCTTTTGGGTCCAACTTCCTTCTTTGGGTTACTCTTTCACTACCAAATAAACTTAGTCTCCTATTCTATTAGTTCTTGTTATCTACATATGCCCCTACTGCTCTGAAAATAGTGGATCTTGCAAGTAAATGATGTGGCATCACTACTGAGAATTTAATTGGTTTCTATAATTTCCAGAGGTACAATTATACCCAGGCATTACCCAATTTTTATTGCAGTAGTTTATGGTTTTATGGTTTACATACGCTCAACTCTGTAATCTTCAAAAATGAAAGTAAATAACAAAGAAGTTGAATAAATAAATAAATATATATATATATATATATATATATATATATATATATATATATATA
>NW_022589739.1:1271077-1524915 GCF_004348235.1 Phoca vitulina | reverse complement strand
TATATATATATATATATATATATATATATATATATATATCATATATCCTGGGCATTAGTAAATAACCATGAAAAAGGAAAGCAGGGAGAGAAGGAAAAGAAGTTTACTTATCTTTCTAATACAGCCTCCTAAGCCCTTGATATATTTAATAAAGCAGAAGGTGGGAAATAAGTCTTTTAAAGTACTATATAGGAAAAAATGATATCATTTCACAATATTACACTGTACCATGATTACCTAAATCATAAAGCCAAATCTTTCTTTCTTCCTTTGAGCCCCCTATATGCCTGCTACGGTCTGAATGTTTGTGTCTCCCCTAAAATTCATATGTTGAAATCCTAACCCCTAAAGGTGAAGATATTAGTAGGTGGGGCCATTGGGAAGTGATTAGGTCATGAGAATAGAGCCTCCATGCATGTGATTAGTGCTCTTAGGAAAGAGATCCCACAGAGCTCCCTAGTCCCTTCTGTCATACAAGAAGACTGTGACCCAGAAGAGAGCCCTCATCCAACCATGCTGGCACACATCAGAATTCTATCCTCCAGAACTGTGAGAAATAAATTTTTGTTGTTTATAAGCTACCCAGTCTGTGGCATTTTATCATAGCAGCCCAAATGGACTAAGACAATGCCTCTTCATCATTCAGAACATCTAAGACTGTGTATGCACGCATCTGGGAACTACCTCTTATAAAACACGGGACGTCCTATAAAAAGTCTACCAAAAAATCAGAAAATCAAAAGTTATTCAGAAGTATCCATTGTCAGGAACTCAAATTGTTTTTAGTTTTGCAGTTTTTTTTCCCAATTCATTAGAATCTCTACTAATTACAACATATAGGTACTCTGAGGTATACTATCACTAATTCATAGGTTTGTAGCTTTTGTTTCCAACCCTTCTGCATTCTTAGTGGTTATTTAGGTAGAATGATGGCAGTGTATCTCTAAATATAAAAATTAACTTTTTCACCAATACAAATGACATTTCAAATATCACATGTGAAATATATTTTTAAAACAAAAAATAATGATTTAATATTAATGTCTTTAAATCTTCTCCTATCTAGCACTTTAAAAGACATATTTCCCAATGCCCGCTTAAACATGTGCCATAATATGACTCAAATATTTTAAATTAAAATTGAAAAAACAAGTGATGAGGGACTGGGTTTTTGTTTTGGGGTTTTTTTGTTTTGGTTTGGTTTTTGTAATGTAGAAAACAAAAACAAACTGATATGGCAAAAGAATTTTGTCCCTGTCACAAATTCATTCATTTTATGCTGTAGCTTCTATTCTTGGGCAATGTTCTATCCTCTGTAAAATCCAAGATATAGTAAAGTAAGATTGTTTTTGAAGACCAGACAAATACCTAAAAAGGAATGACCAGATTCATTGTTATTTATTTCATGTTCATTCTCTCTCTCTTTTTCCCTCTCCCTCACCCCGTCTATCTCTCATTTTCTATACCTCTCCCTCATTCTCTTGGTTTCTGTAATTATTGAAGCTTTCCTGCTTTGTATCATTGTTTTAGGAAAAGGGGACAACCATACTCAAAAATCACAGGATGAAAGAATGACAGTGAAACTTAATGCTACCCTATGTTTATTAGCAACTTTTAAGAATGGAACTTGAAAATAAAAGGTCATCTAACCAAAAACTGACTACTACTATTAGGTTTTACATGAGAAAATAGGTATGATTTCATCAACTTAAATAAAAAAGAAATCAAAAAGCTCAGTATTATTAACAAACACTTTTTAAAACTTTTTCAAGCTTTACTGGTTCACACCAATTATTTTTTTCAGCCTACTCAATCACACAGAAGTTCTACACATTATAAAACAGGGTAATGACATCTTCTACTCATCAAACGTGATCTCTCCAGCTAAGATTAGATACTTTGTATCACTGAACCAGAGTGTTACAACTGAGGGAAGATGAGTCATAGAGAGCTTAACTTGCTCATGTAAGTACCTACTTAATAATTAGAGGCCGAGAGAGTGGGGCCTGGAACCCAGTTCTCCAAACTCCAAAGCACCAAAGATTATTTGAGACTAGAATTCAGATCTCTAAACAATAAAGCAATGAAGAGTATACAAGAAAGACAGAAGAAATGGTCTGGTTCTAAAGAACTCACTAAAAATCTCTAGTAGCATTCCCTGAACGATATATGATTATAGTAATAGAGGCAACTGCAGATCTAATACAAACAGGATTTTTTAGAAACAATTAGGTTGCTCTCAAGTCATTTATGTATAGTTCTAGCATACATGATGTGATTTTTTTTTCCTGCTGGATCTATACCTTCTGAATTAGATTGATTTGAGGTCAATATTAAAATAAACTGGAATTCCAAATAACTGGCAAGGCGGGAGAGTAGAGAAGAGAGTGGGAATAGGGAGAGAAAGGCAAGCTGGCTGTTAGGGGAGAGTCATTCCAAGATTAGAAAATTGTTGTACTTAATGCTCAAGACATAATCCATGCATGTTTGATAGAGAGGTCAGTATAATTATAAGTGGAATCTTTCACCCACTTCCTCTACATACCTGTCTTTTAATGGCCAAAACCTCATTTCAAAAGATGGGTACTGGAAATATGGGAAAACATGAGGAAATTGGATTTTTAAATCACAGCACTCTTGCTAAAGGTAAGAGTTTCACATGATCTCTGAAAGTGAAAAAAAAGAGAAGAATTCCTCATGGTCATCATGAAACCCATGACCACATTCTATAAGCCCAGCATTGAGCAACTGAAATCTCCCCAGGCAACTACTGAAAATGTGGAAAACCTGTACTACTGATGGAACATTTCAGACTCCAGTCCTGACAGTTTTATTTCTTGGACACACACTAAACCTACACAGAAAGAAAAAGAAATAGGAATGGGAAGGGGAAGGGTGAAGGGAGGGGGAGGGGAAGGGGGGGCGACAGAGGAGAGAGGAGACAAGAGATGGAGAGAGGTTAGGAAGAAGAAAAGAAGAAGGGAAAAAAAGAAGTATTAAGGGGTCCTATTCTTCAGCAAACTAAAAGCTCTTAAAACAATCTACAAAAAAAACCCTTTCATACAAAAAACGTCAAGTTGTCAGTTACAGAGATACTGAAGATGTTGGTATTTGTTTTTAGGAAAATAGGATTTCACTTTTTAAAATATAGTAGCAATAACTATACTATCATGATTGAGGCTTATTCTCTTTTGATAGTATGTTTACTACATCAAGAGGGATAAAGAGGAAGAATGAAAAGATCAATAAAAACTGAAGGAACCAGAATACTTAAAGCCCTTTGTTTATTAGCTTCTTTCCATCCAACTACTCAAAACTGTAATGTTAGTTTACTTTCTTGTTTAAATCTCACTTCCCAGGTATGCAAGGACAAATCAAAATAAATATGATTTTTTTTCCTACAACAAAAATTGCAACTTAAAGCCAGTAGGTCATAGAAAGAGTGAAGTTGTTCATGCTACGTAAGAGTGAAAACAGTTTGTCACTCTTAAAAGAGCTAAAATCAGATAGATACTAAGTAACCAGTATTTTGTTTTTATCAGAAAAGAGATTGGGGTGCCTGGGTGGCTCAGTCGGTAAGCCTCTGCCTTCGGCTCAGGTCATGATCCCACGGTCCTGGGATCGAGCCCCGCATAGGGCTCCCTGCTCAGCGGGAAGCCTGCTTCTCCCTCTCCCACTCACCCTGCTTGTGTTCCCTTTCTCTCTGTGTCTTTCTCTGTCAAATAAATAAATAAAATCTTTAAAAAAAAAAAGAAAGAAAGAAGAGAGGAAGAGGTGATATCACAGTAAGAAGAAAAATAATGTAGGGTAGGGGAAAAAACCTAAAGACATTATCCTAGAATAATATTTACTGTTTATTAATATTATTATTATTATTATTATTATTATTATTATTATTGTGGTTGTTATTATCTGGTTCCCTGCACATGTGATTCTGCCCAAGCATGTGGAATTACATCTACATGGGTTGTTTTAATATCCTATAGTGAAAGAGATATGTATTTACTCAAAATTCAGCAAGTTTGATGTGACAAGCATTTAAAAAGTAAAATGTTTCTACCATGAAATATAAACTCATTAAATATTGGTATTACACTTCAATGGGAAGACAAATAAGAAACTGATCATGACAGGATGGTTTCAAACTGTTGAGGAGAGTATAAATTGGTGCATCCTATCTGGAAGGCAACTTGGCAATATATCAAAATCATTAGAAATACTCTTTGAACTATATTTTAAATGTCTAGGAATTTATTTCACAGAAGCAATCATGGTAGTATTCCAAGATTTATATATTAAATATTTTCATTGAAGTATTGCTCATGATAGAGAAAAAAATTACAACAACCTACATTTCCAGCAGTTAGTATTAACACATTTGACATTTATTCAAGAATTTCCATGGAGTGCCTGCTATGTGCTAAGCACCATGGATTAGTTAAATTAAAAATGTATCCTTAAAGTAAAATGCAATACATCAGTTTAAAAAAATCATGATCCCAAGTTGTTTTATAAATTTATCATACTTCTATAAAAATCACAAATAGAGCTTTTTTTGGGGGGGTGGGGAAAGAAATGATAAAATTATTCTAAATTTTATCTGGAAAAATAAATGTTTGACAATACCCAAGATAATTTGAAAAAGAAGAGTGTATGTGTGTATGTATATATATATGTATATATATAATATATTATATATTAATTATATATAATTATTATATTATATGTTAATTAATTATATATATAACTAATTAAAAGTGTGCCAAATGAATGGCCAGATTGATTATTAGCAAGAGAAGTTGAAAATAGACCCAAATATCTCTAAGAATTTAGCCTGTCATAACTGTAGTGTTTTAAAGATGGATTATATGACTAATATTGTTGGGACAATTGGTTCTTTATATCCTAATTGCATATCACACAATAAAATAAACTCCAGGTGGATTAAAAAACTAAAAGTATAAAAAATAAAATCATGATAATATCATAGCAAAATATATGTGAATATTTACATAATGTTGGGTGGGAAAGAGATTTCTAAAAATGACACCAAAGGAAGAAACTCAAAAGGAGAAAAATAAAACTTTAGATTTGATGAGAAAATTGATTTTCTTTTTTTTAAGACTTTATTCATTTGAGACAGAGAGATACAGAGAGAGAGCACAAGCAGGGGGAGAGGCAGAGGGAGAGGGAGAAGCAGACTCCCCACTGAGCTGGAAGCCTGACGCTGACCCCAGTACCTGGAGATCACAACCTGAGCCAAAGGCAGATGCTTAACGATCTGAGCCACCCAGTCACCCCAGAAAATTGATTTTCTAAAAATATTAATTGCTCCTGGGTGGCTCAGTCGGTTAAACGTCTGCCTTCGACTGGGGTCGTGATCCCAGCATCCTGGGATCGAGTCCCGCATTGGGCTCCCTTGCTTCTCCCTCTGCCTGCTTCTCCCTCTACCTGCAGCTCCCCCTGCTTGTGCTCTCTCTCTCTTCTCTCTCTCTCTCAAATAAATAAATTTTTTAAATCTTTAAAAAAATTTTTAATTGAAGGGGCGCCTGGGTGGCTCAGTCGTTAAGCGTCCGCTTTCAGCTAGGGTCATGATCCCTCAAGCCCCATGTCGGGCTCCCTGTTCAGCAAGAAGCCTGCTTCTCCCTCTGCCTCTGCCTCTGCCCCTGCTTGTGTTCCCTCTCTTGCTGTGTCTTTCTCTGTCAAATAAATAAATAAAATATAAAAAAAATTTTTTAATTGAAGACAAAATGACAAGATTGGAAAAACACCTACATCATATATAATAAAGAGTTAATATTTTTAGCATATCAAGACCTCTCACAAATCAATAAAAATTAATTTCCCATTAGAATAATGTGCATTACTAATATATGTTAAGAAAGAAAAAAAGAAGAAGAAGAATGTAGCAGGAGGGGAAGAATGAAGGGGGGGAAATCGGAGGGGGAGAAGAACCATGAGAGACGATGGACTCTGAAAAACAAACTGAGGGTTCTAGAGGGGAGGGGGGTGGGAGGATGGGTTAGCCTGGTGATGGGTATTGAGGAGGGCACGTTCTGCATGGAGCACTGGGTGTTATGCACAAACAATGAATCATGGAACACTATATCTAAAACTAATGATGTAATGTATGGGGATTAACATAACAATAAAAAAATTTAAAAAAAAAAAAGAATAATGTGCATTACTTTGTGCTAGACAGTTCTAAATATTTTTATATATCTTCATTCATTTGATCCTTGCAACAACCTATGACATATAGGAAACTTTTACAGATAAGGAAACAGGCACTGAGAGATTAAGTAAACACCCCAGGTTACAGAGCTGATAAGCAGTGACAGTAGAGGCAAGATTCAAACTCTGTCACCAACAGTCTGACCCCAAAATCTATGCTACTTCTCTAAGGATATGAGCAAGAAATTTAGAAATTTAGAAAGAAAGAAAGAAAGAGGGAGAGGGAGAGAGAGAGAAAGGAAGGAAGAAAGGGAAAAAGAAAGGGGGAGGGGAGAAAAAAAGAAATGCAAATGAACAAAAAACAAATGAAGAAATATTCCATTTTACTACTACTCAAAGAAATACAAATTATACTAAAAATTAACTGCCATTTTCTATCTGTCATAATGGCAATGGTTGAAAATGATGACAATAGTATGTGTAAGCATAAATGTGACAAAACGAGTACTTTCATACACTCCTGCTGGTTCAACTTTTCTGGAGGGTATTCTGGCAATATAGTTTAAGTACTTTTAAAAAGTGATTACCCAACAATTCATTTCTAAGAATTTGAACTAAAGAAATTATTAGAGATGTGTGCAAAGATTGAGCTACAAAGGCAGTTACTGCAATGTTATTAAGAATACTAGGAAAGTCACAAACAACCTTAACTATAGATGATCAACTAAACTTTGAAATTCAATAAATAGAATAGTATTCAGCCATTAAAAATGATGCAAAAGAATAGTGGTATCATGGGAAAATGTAAATGATATGATATACTGTTAAATAAAACAGCAGATTATAAAGTATTTGTTACCATATGATTCCATTTTTGTTTTAAAGGGCGACATAGATATAAACATTAGAGAGAGAGAGGTATAAAATTTTAATACTGGACATATATACAACTTGATATTATAATGATTATATCTGGGCAGTAGGAATAAAGCTTTTCTTCTTTTTCTTTATTTTTGTATGTGCTTCCTAAATTTCATGTATGTGATATGTTACTTTTATAGCAAGAAAAGAAATGCAGGAGAATATTTAATGACATGAGAAAAATTATCATGATACATTAACTTTTAAAGAGTAACTTGCAAAATACCATGTGCAATAGGACACCATTTTTCTTTTAAAAAATATATGTACCTAAGATAAATTTCAAGGATATAATCAGTTTAAGCATTTTTAATCAGAAAAAAAGCAATGGGAAAGACTATATTTTACCCTTTTCTCCATTCTAACTAATTGTTTAACAAGCCTATAATTTCTGGAAAAGCAAAAAATAACATGCTGCCTTCTTATTGTCAAAACAGACACAAAAAGATATGATAGTTTTTCTACTAAAAGCAAATCTCATAAATGTATTAGTATATTCTACCCAATCAGAAATTTTATTTAAGATTTTGAAACCTCATAAATGTACTATATCAAGCTGCAAACGAGCCTACAAAGCAATCAGGCAAGTCTCCTCGATATGTGTCTACCTATTGAGAGATAGGTAGATACAGTAAAATAAGATAATTGCAAATGGTTAAGCAGATGTTTAAAAAAAGTATGCTGACACTGGTCATCAATAAGGCAAGACAAAAAAAATGCATAGGGATCAATTATTTGGCAGTGTGGCATTACCAAAAGTCCTAGTCCAGATTCCTAAATACCTGGATTTCTAAATATGTGATCTTGAGCAAATCAATTAATCTCACCAAGTTTTATATTCCTCAGCTTTAAACTTACAGTAAAAATGAGACCCTTTGGCTTTAAAATTACAGTAAAAACAGTTTATACAAATGTAAAAAATTTTCATGTGACTAAGTTAATATAAACCCTGGAATACCTCCAAAATTAGCATCTACTTAATTAAATATAAATGAAGATGGTAATAACACGAGACAAAAAGAGAATTCTTTAAAAAGAAAGAAAGAGGATGAAGAAAGAGAAAAGTACTGAGTAATGAAGAATTTCTTTAATAGGGAATCAAATCTCAAGAAAACTTAGTAGCTTTTTCCTATTCTCAGAAGGCCAGAAGAACTAGGGACCAAACTTGTGAATTTTGGCTGTGAGCCTTTAGTCTCACTAATCACCCAGTAGCATTTCTCCACATGCAGAAGCTGATACAGCATCAACAAATTCTTTATCAAAATCAACACTTTGTAACATTGAGAAAATTAAAGTGTTGTAATCTATAAGTGGCCCAGCCTGTTCTGTTAAAACTTTATCCAAATTGGACACTATGTTTAAAAGTATGTTCAAAAAGAGTTTCTCTTTACCTCTGCTACAATTTTTTAAGTTACATATGTGTTCTTCCCTCTCTTAGAAAGTTTGCTTCTTCTTGTAATTTTGCCTACGAAATTTATACACATTCTTCATGGAAATATGCATAATATGGTTAGTTTCACTTTTCCCTCTAAGGGACAAAACATGCTTTAAATGGTTTTTGTTTGTTTGTTTGTTTGGTACAAAAGTCTCCAAATCTTTACATTAACTTTCACTGCCTTTCCTCTTCCTTAAAATTTTACCTTCTCTCTTCATCTCCTCTTCCAAACCAAATACACACACATACAAACACACACAGAGGCACACACAGGCACAGTGCCAGACTTTTAAAAACAAACATTTAGAAATAAAATCACCTGAGAATGATAAATTTAAAAAAAATTTTTTAAGGTAACAAAAAAAAAGGAAAGAAAGAAAAGCATTTGACATTCTTATCAAAGTCTAATTTTTCTCTAAGTCAGTGTTATAATCCAAAATAATAAATGACCATTACAATAAGCTAATTCTCACAGTTAATTATTATAAAAGAGAAGCAAAAGCCTTAAAAGCAAAAGTCTTTGCCTATTAAACTGTTATTTTTTACTTTACTTATTACAGGTCTTCTGGATATTTCACGGTTGCTTCTCTCCCAACCGTCATCAAACCATCCAATAAACACCTTTCTCAAACACACTCTCTTCAGCTCTTAAAGAACAACACACTTGGTACCTGTACACATAAAGAACAACCTACATGTTTAATCAAATACCTCAGCTTCAGAAGTTAGCGTCTCCCCTCCGTCCTTTGGTGGTCACAGTATCTTCATTGGAAGCCTCTATTACTGTCATTATTTCTAATTTGAAATCATCCTCTACCCCCACACCCTTCCACGAAGAAAACATAGCTTTTATCTTTGTCTTGCACATGCATACCATAGTTGGGGGGGGGAGAGTAAATTGCCATTTGCAACTTTCTTTTGATAATGAAATAGCAAATAAGCAAGGAGTCCTCTCTTATTATTGGATAGTAATACACATGAAACACTCAAGTCAGCAGTTGAACTGCAGTGTTACTCTATTTGCCTAATGTATCATATTTTCAAAAGGCAGAGAAAATCTTACAACTTGGAGGAAAATTATCTGAAGATAAAGAGATGCTATATTTGATACCTCACATGAAGCCTGTGTCCACTCTGAATAAAATACTGCAACTTTGGAGGTTTCTGTGCTTAGGTCCAAGAAATGGATCTAAAATGAAGTTACAGAGTTCATTGGAAGGTCATTATCAAGTTCAGGGAAGGTCTTAAGGAAGGAGAGAGGGAATGACAAAAGACATTATTAGGTTATCTGTAAAGTGAAAAATAAAATATTTTGATAGGCAAAGACTTAAGATTATTAGCAGTTTTTACAGAACTATAAGATTTGGAAAATGGTTAAAAATTTAAATTAAAATAACAATAGCTAACACTTGTAAAGCACTTACTATGCAACAAGCATTAATCTAAGCGCTTTACACATATTAACTTACTTAGTCCTCAAACTAAACAACCCAAATATGAGTATTTATTATGTATTATTATCATTATCCCCATTTTACATATGAGAAACTAGGCAGAGGAAAAATTAATGTGTCCAAGCTTATACTAGTAATGGTGGAGTCAAGGTTTGAATCTAGGCAGATAAACTTTAAAACCAAGTTCTTATGGAGGACATTAGGAGAAGGAAGGGAAAAATGAAGGGGGGGAAATCGGAGGGAGAGATGAACCATGAGATACTATGGACTCTGAGAAACAAACAGGGTTTTAGAGGGGAGGGGGTTGGGGGGATGGGTTAGCCCGGTGATGGGTATTAAGGAGGGCACGTACTGCATGGAGCACTGGGTGTTATATGAAAACAATGGATCGTGGATCACCACATCAAAAACTAATGATGTATCGTATGGTGACTAACATAACATAATAAAAAAAAAAAAAACTAATGATGTAATGTATGGTGATTAACGTAACAATAAAATAAAATAAAATTTAAAAAATAAAAATAAATAAAACCAAGTTCCTAACCACCACTTCAACTACCACAAGAAGATCTAATTGATGTTTTTGCACCTTGATATTACCTCTTCATTTCATGTATAATTTTAGAAATAGACATTGAGATTAAAACCTGTTTCCCCAAGAACATAGCTATGGACAATAAATACAATGGTGTTTTGGCTAACTACTAAATTCCGTAAATCAATACCTTTTTATATAAGAAATTTAGCAAAGAATACACTCTTGATTCTATGAATTATGAACAACAGTCTTATTTAATAATAATAATAATTATCCCTTCTTTGCTAGATATTTGTTAACTTCATTCTTTTAGGATTAACTTGGCTTCAATACTGAGTTGCTTAGACACTTTTTCCACACTTAAATCACTACATTTCTTAATAGATTCCTTGTACAGTAACATCCCTATAATAGAGCAATGAGGAGAATTAGATAAGAAGCAAAACCGAAAAAAGGTTGTCTCAAGGTAATACACCACAGCTTGTTTACTTTTCTTAAAGGAGAATTCCTGATCTCAGAATCTATTTACTCTTACTTCAGACATAATTATAGCACTTTTAATTATTTAAGCACACGTCTGGGTTCAAATCCTGATTCTACTACTTACTAGTAGTATGATCTTGGGAAGTTACTCAACTTCTCTGAGACTAGGTATTTTTATCTGTAAAATAGTCCACCTCACAGGAATATTGCAGGAATAAACTCAATTGACATAGTATATGTAAGGTTCTTAGTACAGTGCCTGGCATATAGTAGGTGTTCAATAAATGGTTGTTATATAAAAAAATTGAACTAATAACAATTCAAAAACATATATATATATCTATATAACTATATATCCATTACACCAAAATTTTAACAGGAACTATATCTCTGGTAATGGTGATTTTAAATATACTCTTCGTTAATGTTTCTATATTTTCTAAACAATAAACTATTTAGGAAATCAGAATGTACAAGTAAATTGTAAAATTAACGTTGGTTGCTTAAAGAGGCAGTCTTTAGAAATCTAAGAAATACATGAACGTGTAATAGAGGAATTAACTCATTCTATATTGAGCCCCTCAAACAGCCTATGTTGATCCCAGGACAATAACAGTGTTACAAAAATGTGACTGATATGAAAAAATGATTACATGTTGCAGAATAAACTCACTTGAAAAGGAAAAATGCTAAAAGTAGATTCATCTTAGAGGTATTATTTTAAATAGCAGTCAATATCAACACAAAGCTTATAACAAGAACCACATATGATTACCTCTATCTTTGCTTGCAACAATTCTGACACGCCCTCATTTTTAGGGTTAAAAAAAAATGCTTAAACAACCCTAGAAAAAGAACAAAATAAACTGATAAAATGGAAGAAATTAAAGAAGCATAGTCAAAAGCAAAATGCACTTTTTTACCTTCTGAAATAGAAATTAAAATTCTCTAGGTAAATTTAGCTATTACTAGTGATCACTGACTCTGCACGGCTGAAAAGAAAGAAAGAAAAGGTGGCAGCACAAAAAGTAAGTTAAACTATCAGAAATGAACCTATAGCGAAGTTTTGTCTTTCTGATCTACAGTGTGTATCTCTCTTTGGCACTGTCCCACTGAATATCATGTACAATTAGCAGAAAATATGCCAGAGAGCTATATAGCAGATTTTAGAGGACTGTTTCATTTAGAAAAAGTGCTTCTCCCACCCAAGTACGAACCAGGCTGACCCTGCTTAGCTTCTGAGATCAGACGAGATCAGAAAAAGTGCTTCTTCTCCAGAAATATGTACCATTTTACTCTTTCTGCCCTAACTAGAGCTCTGATTTTAGAAAGAGAAAAGTAGAAGAATAAATAGGCACAAAGTACTGGGACACTGGAAACTCTCTATTACTTGTATTAGTATAATTATCAGCAATAGTAACATAATAATGGTACAGTGCTAATACAGATCTGAGATGGACTAAATGAAATACAGTTGCACAGTTAATCTACAGCATAATCAGGACCAGGATTTAATTATGTGCTTCCCCATTTCCAATTAATATTCAGTTAACCCTTTCTATAATTTCTCCTGAAATTTGGTATCTCTGGATTTAATTGGCACTTCGGTTGATTCAGCTGTGACTATCTCATTTCTTGGACTCCAACTGTCAGTGGGCTGAAGGCAATGGACACCATTAATACAAGAGGTATCCGTATTTTGTAATACAAAGAAGGTAAGTCTAAATCATACCTGTAAGTTTTTTTCTTAAGTGCATTTTATCTTTGGAAAACAAACAAAAAAGCTCCTTAGATGTGCTTTCTCTCAGTAGTGTCATTATTTTCATGTCTTATTTCTATCACTTAAATACACAAATAAATGTAATATTAAATATTTCTATCATTGGTTACTTTTGGTAAACAGAAAGGCAAAGAAAAAATAAAACAAATAACTTTCCTTTATTATTATGTTTGGGAGCATATTTTCATCCACTTAAAATTGGATACACCCAAGTCTTAGAAATGCAAACTCCTGTGATCACAAGAGACACTGAGTTTATAACGGTGCTTAAAGGAAAGAAGGGCATAATAAATAAGCTTCTGGTTCTGATTCATTTTCTGCTCTTTTGAATTAATTAATGCCGTGGAAATCCCAGGCAACTGCTATAGCATTTGTGACTGAATTGAGTCCAAAGGAGAAAAATATGTAAAACATTATTTAATTAAAATTTTGAATTTTTTTCTCTCCCACTTACTATCCTATTAGCTATTAGTCATTCAAACTAAAAGGACAGTTTCATATTTATTGCTGTCAAATTAACTGCCTTAGGCCACTTCAGTATCTTCAGAGATGTGTGGTATCTGGAGCCATATTGTTCTCTGGGGTCAACCCCTTGAGTATGTGGCTCTCAAGCTCCTGGCCTTATTTCAAAGCTATCTTTGGCAAACTCAAAAACTCATAGGAAGACTCTGCTTGTATTGGTATACATTTGGCTCTTGAGGAATGCTAGTGGAGATTTTTTTTTTTTTTGTCCTTATACATGTGGTTTTGCATTTGGCTTGGGGAATAGGGTAATAATGAGAGTTGGAGGGAAAAATCCATTCTACTTTAATAATTTTATTGCAATGCAGGAAAAGCAAAACTAAGAAAAATGTAGTTTTCTGAATCTAAGTTGAAGATGCCACATTGGGCAATCTTTTTTTTTTTTTTCTATCTGAATTGTAGTCCTAAAACATTAAATCTGATCATGACAATCTCCTGCTTAATAACCTTTGCTATTTCTTCATAACCTATAGAATAAACTCCAAATTCCTTGGTATGGATATCAGACCTATTAATATCTGATTCCAAACCATTTTTCTAATCTTATCTTTTTATAGTCACATACACTTTACAATTTAAGACTTGATTTTTATTCTCTGTTGACTGGTCTCTAGTCATCTGCCCCTGATTTCTTTTCCTAGACCTTACAAACTTCTTCCCAATTTATGGCCCTAAAAAATTCTGTTCCCTCTTATTTCTCCTCACCAAATTATCTTTACTCATCTTTTAGGTCTTAGCAATAATGCAGAGTCACCATCCTTGCTCACACACCATGTTAGGTCTCCCTTTCCCTTCATACTATTTATTGTCTTATAATTAAATATTTATTTAATGTCTTCCTCTTCTTTGAACTGTAAACACCTAGACAAAGGAACAGCAAACATTTTAATTCACCACTGTATTCCTAGCCCATACATACTTGGCATTCAATAAATATAGGAGATTCTCTCATTATTCTCTCATTATCCAAATATTCATTATGTGAATCCCCAAAATTACATAGGAAGTGAAAGGTGTCAAAATATAAAAACATTCTCTAATAGACTTAACATTTATAAAATTAGTCTTTGCTCAAATATCCTCACAAATTAACATGTATCTCACCCATTTGGGTCAATTTCTTTGTATCTTTGATAATCTCTGCTCAATGGTTTCAAATTTGTCTACACATTGAAAACACATGAAGTCTTTAAAAAATAGTGATTCCTGGGTCCCACTCCCAAAGATTGATTTAATTGGTTTAAATGCAGCCTAAGAATAGGAAAACTTTTAAAAAGTGCCAATTTTTTCAGTGAAGTTTGAGAATCAGGCTAGCTGACTAATGAATATTGCATTGTGGAATACTGTAAATAACATTCAAAATAAAAATATATAGTGACAGCAAAGTGAAACTGCAAGTCTTGTAAAGATGCAGGAACTGATGAGAAGAAATACAGTGCTGGAGAACAGCACAAATTATTGATGAATCAAGAATTTGCAGTGAGGGGGCACATGGGTGGCTCAATAGATTAAGCCTCTGACTCTTGGTTTCCATGCAGGTCATGATCTCATGGGTGGTGAGATAGAGCCCCAACGGGTCTCCGTGCTTAATGGGGAAGCTGCTTGAGGATTCTCTTCCTCTACCCCTCTCCACTTGCACTCACTCTCTCTAAAATATATAAGTAAAATCTTTAAAATGTATAATAATTCTGGGACGCCTGGGTGGCTCAGTGAGTTAAGGGGCTGCCTTCGGCTCAGGTCATGATCCCAGAGTCCTGGGATGGAGTCCCCCATCAGGCTCCCTGCTCAGCAGGGGAGCCTGCTTCTCCCTCTGCCCACCGCTCCCCCTGCTTGTGTTCTGTCTCTCTCTGACAAAAAAATAAATAAAAATCTTTAAAAAATAATAAATAAATAAATAATTCACAGTGAGACTGTATAGAAACTGAAACCAAAAATTAGCAGGAATGATAGTTGATATGGTAGATTGTTCAAAGATAATGATTTGACTATAAAAACATTAAGCAAAGTCCTTAGGAAATTTTCTTTGCAAAACTGACCCTTGTTATAATGGTACCATAATACCAAAAGTGATGGTGCTATCACAATATTTGACCTGAAAAATTACTCTTAAAAAACATAGTTAATTCCTTCTTCTAAGAATTAATGCATAGTTAGAATTACAAATGAAGTGCTGCCAATTATATAAATTTATTTTTATTAATTTTCATTTTAATTTTTAAAATTGAGTCAAAATAAAGTCATTCTTCCCATTATTAACCATGAAATTTTTATCTCCATCCACTTAGTATTTTAAAACACAAAGGACCTTATATTATGTGACCTTGCAGATTAGAAATACTTCTACTTTTTTCCTTTCACATTTTTATATTGTTTCCTCTCCTTCCCTCATTACAATGGTTAGGACCTCTGACACAATGTCAAATAGGATGAATGAGCATGGGCTTTAATTATCTTGCACTCCATCTAGAAAGAAAGCATTCAATATTTCATATTCAATTATATATGCTGTTTGTTAGTTTTAAGTTTTTCATAGATGCACTTTTCAAATCAAGGAAGTTATTTTCTATTACTAGTTTGCTGAGAGTTTTTAATTATGAATGGGTGTTGTCAAATACTTTTTCTATATTTATTAAAATGGTCATATTATATTTCTCATTTATTCTGCTAATATGGTGAGATTTTTCTAAATGTTAAACTTGCATTCCTGGGCTAAACCCTAGTTGATCATGATATACTATTTTCTTTTTATATTGCTGAATTTAATTTGCTGATGTTTCATTAAAAATGTTTGCATCTATGACCATCATGAAGGATATAGGTATAAAATTTTCCTTTTTTTGTTATATTTTTTAAGTTTGGTAATAGGATTATGCTAGCCTCATGAAGTAGGAATTATTCTTTTTGAAGAAGTTCATGTAAGATTGGCATTATTTCTTAAATGTTTGATACAATTCACCAGTGAAACCATTTGGGTTTGTAGTTTTCTTTATAGAAAGTTTTTTTTTTTTTTAAAGATTTGTTTATTTATTTTTAGAGAGAGAGATGGAGGGGCTAAGGGGCAAGGAGAGAGGAAAAGAGAGTCTTAAACAGACTTGCAGAGCACAGAGCCAGAAGCAGGGCTTGAACTCACAACCCTGAGATCATGACCTGAGCCAAAACCAAGAGGTGCGTGCTCAACTGACTGCACCATCCAGGCGCCACAAAATTTTTTTTTTAGTTAAAAAAATTCAATTTATTTTATAGATAAGGTGCTACTTAGGTTTTCTGTTTCATCATCTGTCGGTTTTAATAAGTTGTGTTTTTCAAGGAATTTATCCATTTCATCTAAGCACTACAGTTTTTTAGACAAAGATTTTCATAACATTTCTTTATTGTGTTTAATCTCTATAAATTCTGTAGTGATGATTCTTCTTTCATTCCTGATATTGGTGGGTTGTATCCTTTTTTTTCTTGGTCCTTACAAAAAAAAAAACTTTTACCTATAAACTTTTCTTGTTTTTAGCAGTTTATTATAATGTCCCTTCGTGTACTTTTCTTTGCGTTTATCCTGCTTGGGGTTCACCAAACTTCTTAAATCTGTAAATTTATATCTTTCACCAAATTTGGAAAATTTGGGACATTATTTCTTCAAGTACTTTTTCCACCCTAATATTGCTCTCCTTTTCTTCTGGAACTTATATGTGTTAGACCTTTTAATATAGTCTTACATAGCCCTACACTGTATTCATTTCATTTCCAATTTTTTCTGTGTTCTTTAAATTGGATAACTTCTATTGATCTATTTTCAGTTTCACTGACTTTTACCTCTGTGATCTCTACTGACTGGCCCATCAAGTTATTTTCATATTTCAGGTATTATATTTTTCAGTTTAAGGTTCCCATTTAGTTCTTATTGTAATTTCTCTCTCTCTGATAAAACGCCCTATTTTTTCACATTTTTCTGATCTTCATATTGTTGAGTAATTTTGGATTATATCTTAGATATCATGACCATTATGTCATGGGGATTCTGGATTCTTTTTATAATGCTCTAAAGAGTGTCACTTTTGTTTGTTTTAGCAAGATGCTTACTTGCTCAGACCCAAATGGCATATTCTGTCTTACTGCAATAGGAAGCAGCTCAAATATCTGCTTAGTTCTTTTAGTCTTACCTGGGCTGCTTAAAGCCTGTCATGTGCATGCATGGTTTGGGGATCAGGGACTGGGGCAAAGTTTATACACAGAATTTGGGAGTTCCCTTTCTGTGGCTCTTTTTTTTCTAGGATTACCTCCTCACTTCCCAGCAGCTATGGTTGCCCCAAAGTCTGTTCTGGTTCTCTAGGCCAGAAAGACCGCTGATTTTTCTATTGGAGTTTTATTAGCTTGGCACAGACTAGGGCCTGCCCTCATGCTGGAAACCTTAAAAATGACCTACCTCCATAATCCTTCCTCCCTTCTTCCAAATTCCATCTCCTCTCAAGATTTAGTCTGCTTCTGGTTGCTCTCCAGTGTCTTCAGATAGTTGATTTCAAGTTTTGTCCGGAGTTTATAATTGTTACTCCCATTCAATTTTAAATGGATTAATTAAATGGCCTTTTATCACTACCAAATATCCTATGATAATATAAACTTCTTGCACTGCCTTGGGGTGCCTGGGTGGCTCAGTCAGTTAAGAGTCTGCCTTCGGCTCAGGTCATTATCCCAGGGTCCTGGAATTGAGCCCTGAGTCAGGCTCCCTGCTCAGCAGGGACCCTGTTTCTGCCACTCCCCCTGCTTGTGCTCTCTCACTCTCTCTCTCAAATAAATAAAAATCTTTAAAAAAAAAAAACAAACTTCTTGTATTGCCTTAATGAAGGATTTAATGACAGCAGGCTTTTTCACTCCTCCATGCTGTTAACATATTCACAATACTTCTGCCTACAATGTCCTTAATTCTCATAAGCCTACCTAGTAGAAATTTTCTATGCCCATTTATATATTTAAGAACATAGTCAAGTTTTGTCATCCTCCAAGTTTTAAATACCTAAAATTTCAACAGAGACTATTTAAATTGGAACTAACTCAGATGTCTATCAGTATAACAATATAACATAGTATAAATACTATACTACATAGAAGAAAATAAGGTAAAGCTATATAAGTTGACAGAAGTCTAAGTTGCAATTTTAATGGAAAAAGGATATGTAAAATATAATATGTGCAAGGGAGAAGTGTTACCTCACACAAAATAAAATTGCATATTTCTATATAATTGTGTATACTGGTATATGATTATACAGAAAGAGGTCTAGAAGCATAGAAACCAGATTAAGAATAGCAATTATGTTTGGGAAGAGAAATAGAATTTAGGATGGGGAGAGACATTAAGGAAAATTCCCTTTACTTTTTTCTCCCAATAATTATTCATTGAGTATTTAATAATTGCCTGCTATATGCCAGGCACTATTCCACAAGAACATATTTGTGTATTACTTGTATAATTTTTAAATATTTTTAATTTTTTAAATGAAACATATTACCTCAATAAGGAGAAATTGAAATAACAGAAAATCTCTGAGATGCTTAAAAACGTGATCCTTTATCTTGTCAACGTACCAGAAGCTCAGGAGCCTTTTAAATATAAGTAAATGAATTTGGTGTTATTTTTAAATCTATTCTCCTTGAGATTAAATTCTTATTTTCCAGATCTAGAACCAATGAAGAAACAAACTGATTTCTCTCTCTTCCCTTTATAATATACTTCCATTCTCTTATGCTAATTTTTGGGGGGATGGCAGGTGAAGCCTAAAGTTTTTCTTTGGGGTAATTTCAGGCATCAAATGGCGGCCAACAGATAAAAATACACCAATTTTCTTATTCACATACTAGACTAAGCATGACTGAGGTATCCAGAAAGGAAATCTGGCCCTTATGAAGTTCATTCTTTCTTGACATAATTGAGGAATGTATCTTTTTCCCTTATGTTGACTCAGCTCCTTTTCTTAGCCAATTGACACATAGACAATATCTTCTTATAAACTTTAATACTGAAATAACTTGGTATAACTCAACTTTTTAATCTTCTTCCCCAATTCCTTCTAGTAACAAGGCCTTCACTACCTCAACAAGAAAGCTCATTCCCTTTTTAGACAACTGTAACTGTTACAAAGTTTGTCTTCTACCATTCCTGTGACTCTGGTTCCTTGTGACTTTCACTGCTAACTAAGGTTTGACCCTCCAGCATATACATTCTTCCCCTATGCAGCACTTTAGCCATTTCAGACAGCTATTGGGTTCTCTTAAAACTTCAGTTATTTAAGAGCAAACATGTCTGGTTCTTTTAACCTAAGAGAAGCTTCTGCCAACTGCCCTAGGAATAGTGAAAAACTGAATTTCTCTGCAACCAGACTATTTGTCCAATTGAAAAATACAAGTTTTGGCTTTTACTCCAATGCAGCACACAGCCTTCTTGGCTAATCATTATAAATACTCCTGGCATTGGCCTTTAAAAAACAATCCCTCCACTTGCCTGCACACGTGTATATATGCAACACACACACTCTCTTCCACCATTCCTTCTTTAAAAATCTTTTAAATGGGCACCAGAATGTATCCATCCTGAGTTCGTGTGACTTGGGTTTCTACCCAATGGGCTTGTACCCTCTGCTTGATCACATGGTTTTATTTGAACTATAGTCCATTTACTTCAAGTTATAGTATTTCATTCTTTTAAGTTCATACCTATTTTGCCTTATTTTTGAAGCCATAAGATATCAGGCAAGAACTGATACCATTAAACTTCATTCATAAACCTTAATTTAGAATAGGTTTAGCAATGTGTCTGTTAATTATATATACTTAACCATCTCAGTTCCACTTTTTGGAGATTGTTAACTACTTTGCATCTCTAGGAAATTACCAAAAAAAATGTTTAAGTCTGGAAAATCTATACAGGACATTCACCTAATTGATCATGGTCCTTAGAACCTAAGTATACCCTCCAATCAAAATCTTTTTGGGGGGGTGGAGCTGGAGCAAATATTAGTCTGGCCTGAAAACTATACCTAGGAATTTTTTTTTAAAGTTTTTGTCCAAGCTCCTGTCTGATTTCTGTCTAGTTTTCCTAGCTATGAAACAAAGATAGTAAGACTCTTAAATTTTACCCTAAGAATTGTACAAGATAATATGTGAAAAAGTTCACTTTAGAAGTATAAAGTATAATAAACATATAAGGTACAATTTCTTTTGAGGTGGGGAGGGGTAGGGGGGAGAGAGAGAAAGAGAATCTTAAGCAGGCTTCACGCCCAGCATGGAGCCCAACATGGGGCTCAATCTCTCATGAGCCTGATTGAGATCATGACCTGAGCCAAAATCAAGAGTTGGACGCTTAACCAACTGAACCACCCAGGTGCCCCTAAGGTACAATATTATTAATAATAATGGGACCTTCCATGACCACAAATGAAGCATTCTACAAATTCTCTCCTTTTAACACTAAGACATTTTAATTAAATTCTCTTAATTTTTTCTTCTTTTTTATCTCCTCTTCCCACACTACCAACCAAAAAACAACATTTCAGCATAATCTTATAGCCTCAGACTTAAATTACAAATGCCAGTGAAGATTTACAAAGAGTACAACGTAAGTATATTCTGATATGTTGAAAACCCCAGCCCTCCTCTCAGAATGATTTCATTTTTTCCCTTTTTTATAACCTTTTCTTTATTCTCCTGTAAAAAAAAAAAAAAATCAGACTGCCTAACAATATTATAGCAATTATCACCTCTATTAATATTTTAGCTATAATTACCCACCTTCAAACTTTTACAAGTGACCTCATGGCTTTCCTATGTGAATGTATCGGATATATTTTCTTAACTGTGTGTCCTAAATTTTTCCAGATTTTTAGAGCCCATTGTAGTGTTTCCACATTAAGATTATGGCCACTGGGGCTGCTCCATAAGTTTATAGTTTGAAAGCTCAGTTCTTGCATCCAGGAATGGAGATTTCCCAAAATGAGAATACAGAGTGAAAAATATCACTGAAAAACAAGCAGCAACAATGGAGAAAAGTTGTCAAATGTCCTACAGCTAGATGGTAAGAAACCAAAATGTCTCTGCCACCTCCCTCACCCCAATCTTTGCTAGCATTAAGCTGCATAATTTTACCTAAACAGTATATACAAACTAAACCACAGACTCCATTTTTATGTAATTTTCCTTCTTTCTCTCAATCTCCCTTTCTTCTTGTTCATTCACTACATTCCCCTCCATAATAAAAACAAATATTTATGGAATGCCTGTCATATACCAGACCATGTGTGCGAAATGCTAGGGAAGACATCTGAGAACAAAATAGACCAGTCCAGAGTGAAGGACAGATATTAAGCAAAAATCACACAAATAAATACATAATTTACAATTGCAATATCTGCTATGAAATAAATTAGAGTGGGAAGCAAGGTCTTTGCAGGCAGACAAGATTTGAATTGGAAGGGTCAGAGAAGACTTCTCTGAAGAAATGACATTTAAACAGGGACCTGAAGAATGAGCAAAGGAGGGGCGCCTGGGTGGCTCAGTCGTTAAGCGTCTGCCTTCGGCTCAGGTCATGATTCCAGGTCCTGGGATCGAGCCCCGCATCGGGCTCCCTGCTCAGTGGGAAGCCTGCTTCTCCCTCTCCCACTCCCCCTGCTTGTGTTCCCTCTCTCGCTGTGTCTCTCTCTGTCAAATAAATAAATAAAATCTTAAAAAAAAAAAAAAGAATGAGCAAAAGACATTCTGATAAATAGGGGGAAGAAGCGTATTCCAGTTGAGAAGATAGTATTTTGTGAAGACCTTAGAGCAGGAAAAATGTGGAGGGTATAGACCAGTATAGCAGCTGAATCAGAAAGAACTACAGGGAGAAAGGCAAAAGCTGAGGCTGGTAATGCAGGGGCCAGATTGTGCAGGGGCTTTTCAGATTATAAGAATTTTTTGTTTTAATTAAAGTGCAATAAGAAGGCAAGGAAAGATCTTTCTTGGATCTCAAAGAATGGTAAATGAAGTTTTTCCTCCTGTATAATGAACATGGAATTTAAGTAGAAGCATAAAGAAAAGCATGGGAATGATAAACACGAAATTCAAAGAGTGATTACCTCTGGCAAAAAGAGAGGAAGATATAAAATTGAGAAACAGTTCACAGTAGGCTTCCACTGTATTGGTAAGTTTTTATTTCTTATAAATGCATAGATATTTTGACCTACACTTTATACCTTTTTGTATGACTGTAATTTTCATAATAAAATTTTTAAATGAATTAATGAATGCTAAGAATTCACTGCTTCATTTCCTTCTCCTCTTCTTTCCCAGGTTCATATTAAATCTTCCAACTTTGAGAAAGACAAACCCATGGAATTAAGGGATCTCCCCTCTTATACAATTTGTTTCCTGGGCCTTTATTTTCTAGACTTTTAGCATCAGATGTTAGAGGCTCCTCAATTGGCTTATCTTTTATTTTAGCATATGCTATAATCCTTGTAGCTTTCCAACATCCACAGAGTTAGTATGAGGATTAAATGAGATAAAGCATTTAACATAGCATTTAGCACACCAGAGCTCAATAAATTTTAACTATTGTCTTTATTATTTCACTTATTGCGCTCTATATTCTCAACCCTAAATATGGGCCAGAACATTGGAACTAAGAAAAAGCTGAGTGTATATGGCCAAATGGTGCTCTGGCATTTTGAATGCATATACTGTATATATTCACAAACACACACAAATACATGCACAGGTATAATATATATTTCCAATATTGAATTTATAGTTTCTTAGACACAATTTTTCTGTGCTCATTGAAGCATTAAACAACAAAATGTTAATTCGAGGCCTTTTTATTACCACTAAAGAAATATCTTTATTGGAGTGGAGGGGAGTGGGAGGGATGGGGTGTCTGGGTGATGGACATTGGGGAGGGTATGTGCAATGGTGAGTGCTGTGAATTGTGTAAGACTGATGAATCACAGACCTGTACCCCTGAAACAAATAATACATTCTATGTTAATAAAAAAAAAGAGAGAGAGAGAAAATGTTATGCAGGGCTGGGGAGCATGATGTTGCAAGAAGAAAGAAAGATGGCAGTAAAAGAAGCTGAAAGAAAAATACTGTTCATAAAATTATTCACAATTTCTATTGTTTTCCTACATAAGTAATGTGTACCTATGTCCTAATGGGATTGCTAAGTCACATAAAGGACAGTAATTACAGATCTTACAAAAAGAATAATGAAACTTTTAACATTTATTTATTGGAAAAAAAAACAACAAAAAGGGTTAAAATCTGCATTTGATGGTACACAATTACAATTTAAGGTAAGTTCAGTAAGTTTGCTAATTTCTCCTAAGTACAATGCTACATTGAAATGATTTATGGTTGCATAAAGCTGCAATAATATTCAGTACAGTCCATACTATGTTTAAAAAAAGGTTCATTTTTGTAATGTCAAGTAATTCATGCAAACTTCAATCTTATAGAATTGAATATTGACATCAAAATTTCTTCTACAACAGGAGAAGCAGTCTTTGATGCACGAACATTATTAAAATCTTATCTTTTCACTTAATTTTCTTTGTATAAATAGCACAGATCCTCTCATTTCTCTTTCCTTCCAATTCACAAATACAATAAAAGCTGTCTTTAGAAAGGTCCTTAAATTAAACATCACGATGAAATGAGTGTTAGGACCCAGAAAATAAGAGAACTTATGACAGTTTTTGTTACATAGAAGTCTGGAAAGTATCTCGCTGAATTTTATGTGAATATTATATTTTAAATTATATTTTCATACCTAAGAATTTGCTCTTGTGAGAAAGCAAATTTGCCACTCGATATTCTTCAGTTTGAGGTTTGGACTCAGATTGTTTTAGTAATCATTCCTCCATGCCCACTTCCTTGTTCTTAATCACAAATCTAATCGTGTATTTTTATAAATACTCAAAATTAAATATATTTATCTACTTCGGTAAATACTTTTCAGTTAGCTTTTACCGATAGTCTAGGTAGGGATCTCATTAACAAACACATTTGGAACTTTTTAAATTTGTTCTGGCAACTTGTAAATTCATATTAGATTTAACTGTTTAAGTATATCAACGTTCTATGCATTTAAAAAAATGAATATAAAAGATTAATTCCAAGTTTTGTTTTACTTACCAACCTCTGCCATTCCACCTCACTGCCTGAACAATATTATCAGCTCTTCGGATACTCATTCTTGCTAAGTAAAAGGATATTTCTTCTCTAGCCGGATTAATAATCAACTTTCTAGATAGTTCATTTGTAATTCTCTTCTGGTTAACCCTTAGCATTACAGCAGTCTGCCCAACTCATGCTAATCAATTTATGAAGCAGGAAGAAAAGGGTGAAATTCAATCATGCAGATAACAAATGGAAAATAAAAATGAGGGACAGTTCCGATTAGGCACAAAACAATGAGCCTTACTTTCTTACACAAAAAAGTATAAATCTTTATGTTAGATATTACAAAAGCACTCAGGTCATAGACACAAGAAACAAGATACATGAACAGAGAAATATAAGAGGCTTACAACACACCAGTCCAGTGCATATCAGCCCGTGTTTTCTGCTTTATTTACATGCAGATAAATACAAATCAGCTCTGGGCTGGGAGATACATTTTTCTCTTAGTAAAAATATCTAACTTTCAACCCCTAGCCACTTCCCCTCTCAACAGTTGTAATACTTGATCCCTCATCCTATGGTAAGTGCCATCTCAGGCTTTATGGCAATTTTCTTAAAATGTGATCTATAAACACTTGCATTAGAATAATCTGGGTGCTTGTTAAAAATATAGACACCTGGGCCCCACCTCAGAAATCCGAAGCACACAGGTGATTCTTATGTACACTAAAAGTTTGAGAGCCACTGCTCTATGACCACTTCTGACCTCATCTAAGGAGACTCCAACACAATCCTTTGGGACTCAGAATGAAATCAATTACTCCTGCTGCTAGTTTGACCTCAACCTTTTGCTTTGATTCTAATAACTAGGATTCTACCTTGCTTTCCTGTATCTAAATACACTAGTCCATCTAAGACCATGACCCTTACATGGTCATGGCAATCTTTCACTTGCAGTCTACTCAGAAACTGGAATCTGTCCTTTAATTACACTCAGTGTCTATGGCTTTATGGTGGCCTAGCTGCCTAAATTTCTAACTACCACTTGTCCCAGATCTTTCTTGCTTTGTCTGCCTTATGAAACACTTTAATCTCCTGTTTTATGCCTCTCTCTGCATACATGGACTTGTTGGTGTTCATTGTCCAATCTTTTCGCTAATGCATTTTGCCTGCTATATTCACTTTCTTCCAAGGCTGTTCAGATCTCAGTGGACCCTTCCAGTCTGCCCTATGCCTGTCGTGATGGAACAGAACTTGCTTAGTCACGTCTAGAGCTGGGAAATGAACAATTAGCTACAAGACGAAAAGACAGACACGGCAGCCACTGGTTTCACAAATTGCTACAAAAGTTCATGTTTGTAGTCAGAATAAAGGAAAAGATAATGACTACGTGGTGGACAAGGAGATGGACAAAATGGGTGAAGGGGAGTGGGAAATATAGGTCCCCACTTACGGAATGGATAAGTCATGGGAATAAAAGACATAACATAAGCAAAATGATATTTTAATAGCACTGTATGGTGACAGATGGGAGCTACATTTGTGTGGAGCATAGGATAATGTATAGAGTTGTTGAGTCACTATGTTGCATACCTGAAACTAATGACACATTGTGTGTCAACTATGCTCAAAAAAAAAAAAAAATTAAAGATACTGACTATGGAAATAGAACCAGGGAAAGCTAAAGAAAAGTCCTTGAGAACTGGAATAGTACACTAAGTAAAATAAAGTGAAAAAAATTTTAATTCTAATCATTTGCTTATATTTTCATGGAACCTATTAAGAAAGGTCAACAGAACAATGATTATTTAATGTGGAGAGAAGGTTTAAGTAAGTAAAAGAAAAACAATACTGGACTAGTAGAACGCTGAAGACTTGGATTTCTCATGTATAACTTCCTAGATTTGTGACGTAGATTAGGTCTCTTAACAGTTTTGTGCCTCAGTACCTCAGAAGGTACAATAAACCATGCACTATGTGTCTAGGATTATTCTGATAATTAAACAAGATCATATTTATTAAAAAGCTTTGAAACTATAAATGCCTTATAAATGTAAGGGTTTATTACAGCTATGTAAATTGCTATTTTTTAAAGGTTATAATTAACACCTACCCAAAAACAACCCAAAAAAATATAAAGTGATAATTGTTTTGTTTCATATTGTTTTTTAAGTATAAACCATATTCATTGAAAGAAATAAACAGGAGCTTGTAAAATATCTTTCCTAAGAAAATTTCAGGAATAGGATCAATATCAGTTGGGGCAGATAAGGTAAAATCATCCCAAAATATAAGTAAATAATCAGGTTAACCTGAGTTTGCCCAGGTCAGACACAAACCGTAAGAGTCTTACCAGAGGGATGTTTAGATGAGGAAAGGGTTCATTTGGATGGACACTCGTGACATTTCTTATCCAGAACCATCTCTCGAAAGCTAGAGTTCAATGTGACTTTGCACAGTGAAAGCTTGGAGCATTTGTTGCAAGACATTTAGACCCAATCCAACATAGTCTAAGATTCAGTCAAGTGCTATGATTTAATTTAGCTGGATAATATGTACATATTAACATTCAGAAGACAGAAGTCCTTAGCAGGTATGCAAATTGGTTGATGAAAGCTACCCATGTGAAGAAAAAAAGGATTGATTCTTGACTTAAAAAATAGACACTTCCATCTTTTTAAGTTTTAATAATGCATTCAACAAATATTGTTGAGTACCTATTAAGTTCTAGGCAATGTTCAAGACACTGGGGAATATGAGTGATGAAAACAATCAAAAATTCTCTGCTATGTAGAGCTTATATTCTAGGAAATTTAAGAGAAAGATGGCCAATATATTTAATAGATATACAAATTATGTTAAAAGTTTATAAAGGCTATGGAAACAACAGAATGGCATTAGGGAGATCAGGAATATTTGGAGGGTTGCAATTTTTGTGGGGGGGTGGAGGGACAGAGGGAGGAGAGAGAATCTTAAGCAGGCTCCATGCCTAGCATGGAGCCCAATGCAAGGCTTGATCTCAAAACCTTGACATCATGACTTGAGCCAAAATCAAGAGTTGGACGCTTAACCAACTGAGCCACCCAAGGCACCCCTGGACGGTTGCAATTTTAAAATAGAGTGGTCAATCTTTGGGGTATTTACTCAAAGAAAACAAAAACACTAATTCAAAAAGATATATGCACCCTTATATTTACTGCAACATTATTTACAATAGCCAAGATATGGAAGCAATACAAGTGTCTATCCATAGATAAATGAATATAGATATGGTACATAAATACAATGGGATATTACTCAGTCATTATAAAGAATGAAGTCTTGCCATTCTCAACAACATGGATGAATCAGAAGGTATTATGGTAAGTGAAATAAGTCAGAGACAAATACCGTATGATTTAACTTATATGTGGAATCTAAAAAACAAAACAAATGAACAAATATACAAACAAACACAATAACAACAACAAAAGAGAAATGGACTCAAAAATATAGAGAACAAACTAGTGGTTGCCAGAGGGAAGGTTGGTGGGGGAGATGGGTGAAATAGGTAAAGGGAACTATAACTTCCAGTTATAAAATAAATAAGTCCCAGGGATGAAAAATACAGCCTAGAGAATATACTCAATAATATTACAATAACTTTGTATAGTGACAGATGGTAACTACACTTACCGGGGGTAAGCATTTCATAATGTATATAACAGTCAAATCACTATGTTGCACACCTGAAAATATTCCATTAGATGTCAACCATACTTCAATTAAAAATTAATTAAATTAATTAAAATAGGGTAGTCAAGGTAGACCTCATTAAGAAGATGACATCTAAGCAAAGACTTGAAGTGATGACATCTGCTGTGATTCTATGATCATAAAAGTTTTTTTCACCAATTTTTAAATTTTACCACTTTAATAATAAATGGAAGATATCCTTATAAATCAACTTCCATATTTATATTTCATATTATATTATACTCTCACTTTGTATCAGTGAAAGTTTCATATTATAACTTTGATATTATAATAGTGAAAGTTAAAACTGATACTTTAATGCTAAAACAAATTACAGTAAATCCATATGATGGTATATAATATGGTAATTAAAAATCATGTGTTCAAAAACTACTAACATGGAAAAATACAATAAAATGATTTTTTAAATACAAAAATGTAGCTATAGTATGATCCAATTTTGATTTTTTTTTTTCATTTACTCAACTATTTTTCAAGTACCTACTATGAGCCATGCACTGTTCTGGACACCGGAGAGAGAGGAGTAAACAAGCTAGACATGTTCTTTCTTCTCATACACACATAGATAAAATACTGAAATGAAATATACCAAAATGTTACTGGAGAGTAAATTTTTTATTACAAAATAATAAAGTGAAATTATGGAAAATTTTATTTTCTCCTCCATGTTTAAATATAATCCAAAATTTCTAAATATATTCTGCATGATTCCAAAAAGAAACTATAGCATTTATATTGATCTAAATATTATGGTTCATATTTGCCTTGGGGTGTCTGTTTGGATAAAGCACAAATTTACACATAATATTCTGTTAAACGTATATTATATTTTTCAATCATATACTGATTCTTATGTCTCATAACACTTAATAAAGTTGGATGATATCAGGTACCTTTCTACAGATGCATAAACTAAAAAAACAGAACAGTTAACTAATTATAATTATAATCATGTGTATGAAAGTGTCTCACACAGTGCCTCGATCAAGAAATGCTGCAGATTCTGAATGTTATGCTAGTACCTTAAGTACATCTCTCCCCAGTTATGCTGTGGTTTTGTGTGGAGTTTTTCATCAGGAAAAAATTTTTCATTTGTTTAAAATGAACCTTTAATAGTTATAAAAATCTGATCTGAATCTCAGCCCCTCCACCACCAAATGTTAGCTTTATTCCATCTCCCCACAGCCACTAAAATCACCAGTAAGCAAGTGAGACATGTTCCTATAACATTTCTTCATTCTTCCTTTGATTTCAAGTTTTTATATTTATTTATTTACTTAAAGATTTTATTTATTTGAGACAGAGAGAGAGAGAAAGAGAGAGAAGCATAGCAGCAGGGCAGGGGGCAGAGGGAGAGGGAGAAGAAGACTCCCCGCTGAGCAGGGAACCTGATGTGGGACTCGATCCTAGGACCCTGAGATCATGACCTGAGCTGAAAGCAGACACTTAACGGAGTGAGCCACAGAGGGACCCCAGGGTTTTATATTTAAATACCATAGCAAATGGCATCTATTTGTCTACCTCTAACTAGTTGAGTTATCTTGGCCAAGTCATTTCAACTTTCTGGTCTCTTCTTATTTTTCAAATATAAGAGTTGGACTAGATAATCTCAAAAGTCCTTAAATTCCAGAGTTTTGTGATACTATTATTTCAAGCCTACAATAAATTAAAAGAACACAGCTTCTCAAAAAAAAAAAAAAAAAAGACAAAAAGAAAGGCTATAGCAATAAAGACAGTTGGCTAGAAAAAGTAAGAACACAAAGACCTGGGATTAAAAGAAAATTTGAAATTCTCCCCAATCTCCTGGACCAAGTCCAGTTTCAATTATACAGGGGTTGTTTGGGGACAATAGAGAGCAAGAAATATGAAGGTTCCTTTGATCATCAAAAGATGATCCTTTTGCTTAAAATGATAGTGTTCCTATACTCTTTGTGGTTCAAAACACACACACACACCCCAAAAAAAAAAAAAAACCACAACCACAACTAAATATTTTAATATTGATATGGAAGGAAAACAGAAGCCACTCATTTTGCTGAAATAAAAGTATTTCAAACCCAAAGAGGGTGATTTGGTTTTGAGGATTTTTATAAAATAACACTGTATTCAATCCTTTCCTATCACCTCCTCTGTAATACAAAACCCCAATAGCTCTTAAAATGGTAGCATTTTTTTATGTACAGAGAGAAAAATTTGTGTTGCTATTGCAGCAACATCTAAACAGTTTCCTGTAAACTTTCTGTGATGGAAGTCATAGAATTTATGATAAAACCCTGTAGAGTGGTGAAACAAATTTCTTTCATATTTATCATTCATTTTATTCAGTGTGCATTTGAAGGAAAACCTTTTAAGAACACCAATAATGTGAGAAAACTACAACAACTAAATTTATTGTTAAGTATCACATCACTGGTCCTCCTGGGAGTTCAGCAAGAAAGCTTAAATCACATTTCCTAACACATTGGAGAGGTTCCCAGAGATGTGATGGCCCACAGAGGCAAACCATCCAAAGCACACTGGAATCTCAGAGATGGTGACAAAGAAATACCACTTTGTTTAATAAAAGCAAATTGAAGTTACCCTTTTACTTTTTCAAAACAAAGTACAAACTCTCTCTTACCCCATTTTTCTCCTTTCCTTGCCCTGCCCCCTCCTGTTTCACCTGACTAAACTGTAGGTATTTGTTCCATCACCTGACTTAGGGGCTGGCTAGAAATATTAGAAAAAAACAATCTACCATTGTTACATGAGACAACAACCTTTCATGTCCTTGAAGCTCACCATGACCTTTCATCTTTCCTATCCCCAGTGGTCTCTCCTAACAACTAAAACTACACTCAGTTGGGCTGAATTCCAGATTGTCATAAAAAGAACCCTGTCCTTTCAAAACAAAACCAATTTTTACACCAAGGTGGGGGAGAAACACAAGTCCATTGTTCCCTCACAGATGGAAGTTGGAGTTACTAAGGCAACTGCTCTAATCCTCCTTTTTACCACCTTTTTCACATCACTGGCCTATCAAGTATGCTACCTTTTAACTCATAAGCTCAAAAGCTGGTAGTCTAACTGGCTGCCCTAATTAGCTACGATTTTCACACTACAGACAACATGATGAGCTAATCGAAATTTGCAAAATAATGACGTACCTCCAGCAAATATTCCTCCTCCTGAGGCCCAGTCTTAGAATAACAATAATGAGACCATTATTAGAGAAGGGCATTAAAATGCTGCACTGCTGCTAAACAGAGAACTTAATTGTTCTGGTCTTGTCCATTGAATCAACAACCTATTGTTGTGGACTTGAAAAATAAAGGACTGGAGAATGGGTGCCATGATGATTGGTCTGTGCGGCCATACCGGCACTCTGTAGAATTGTTTTCTTTTGAAACTCTTGATGGACTAGTAGTTTTGTTTAAAAGTAACATAAAAGGCGATTGTCTGGATAAAAAGTCCTATTTATTGAAATCCTTAGAAGCAGTTGCATGGATTTGTTCGTGACCCCTGAGATAAAAACATAGTGACCATAATAACACCATTTGTAGAGAGCCCTGTCACCACTGCCTACGGTAACGTAAGATAAGAGACAGTCTTTTCTAGCTACTGTAGGAAGGAAGGAAGTACTTCTGAGCAGAAAGCAAGAATGATAAAAGGTCAAATACTGGATAAAGCTCATTAATCTCTGAAAGGGAGACTTTTAAAAATAATGCTAATTTAAGAATTCTGCACAATTGCTACAGATGCAAGCACATGTAGAAAGGCTCACAGCTCTCTTTCTTTTTTCTTTTCTCACTTTTGAGCTTCTTTCCTTTGCTTAAAAAAAAAGGATTAAAATAAAATGATTATTAAATAACTGAAGCAAGATGTCTCAGTATAACCTGGAGAACAAAAAAATCGAAGGTTTCCAGATAATTATTCTTCTGTTCATCCCCACTCTATAGCAAGAATAACAAAATACTAAAGTTAAAGGTTAGCTAGTATAGGATTCTTAGCAGTAGAAAAGCATTGTTTACACATTGTAAAAGTGTCTTCTCTATGATGCCACAGTACATGTTTTCTGTAAAGTCAGGTGGATTTTAGTGTTGAACTGTGGTGGGAGGGAGTGTACTTTTATGTTAGCAGGTATTTTTGGGGTGGGGTTCTGTTTGGGTTTTTTTTTATCAAGTGAAATCTGCATTATATAAAAATGTATTAAATTGTAAATAAGACTTCTTGCTTCATTCAATCTGTGCTTTGCTTCATGTATCTTCATCTTGTTAGGCTAAATTAATTAACAATCTCACTGTTGCACACTTTCTCTTTTCATTACATCAAATAATGGCCCGTATACGGAGAAAGCCCTCACCACGGGAATTCTGTAACTCTACTGCTAAGAAGAGTTTCTGTGTATCAGTGCAATGATATTAAGTAGATACATTCATTTTATAAGCATTTATCAAATGTACTTTTCATTGTTAACAACCAATTAAGCACCTAAACTCTTAACATATTATCAATAGAAAGCTATAAAAAAAAAAAAAAACTTAGGTAAACTAGAAGTTGCAAGATACTTCAAAAAGGAAAAAATCACATTTTATAGCCGCAACCAGATTTCACCATCCACGTCACCCAAAATCAGAAGAAACAAATGCAAATTTGGCAGGTATGTTTTCACAGATACAACACAACATTGCATAAAAGGTTTAAAAGACACGCCCCAAGCTGTTCTGTTCCTTGCTTTGGAATGTCTAACATGTGATAAATTGGATGATTAGGAATTTCATTGGTAAATCCCATTATTTTAAATCTATAAGAGTGAAATGTGTTAAACTCTTTTGTAAGTTTTCTTTCAACCTGAAACACTGTGGCATCTGGAGCTATGCAAATGGACAAAACAGTAAAGCCCTTTTTAATCTTTCCCTGATCAACCAGTGCTTCTTTCTCCAATCACAGCTTTGTGCGTGATATCTTTCTGCTAGCATTTCTTATTTAATTAAAACAGACACTGACAGAAGGACATGGATTAGTACTGTAATGATGCATTTACTTAGATTAATCGGAGGCTCCTTTTAGAGTAATGGCTTAAACAAAGAACAAAAGGAAATTGTTATGAAACAGCCTTTTATCCCAGGCAAAGGTCACATTATGAGGTTTTTAATTTTGTCAGCTTCTGTTATACTCTGCCTTGCTAGTGGAACATGAGAAGTGCTTTTACCCCCAATAAAGCCAGTTATTATAAAAACACCCATTAAAGCTGCAAATTAAAATGTCTGGTTTAAAACAGGTTACTTAGCTTTCAGAATCCTCTAATTAGCATGTTGTGCATTGTTGTGAGGAAAAGAAGACTAAAATGCTAATGACCTACCGCCAGGTGACCACACTGCTGTGCAAAATAGTAAGGACCTTTCCAAGTAATATCATGAATTAACCAAGTACAGTTTCCCCCATCTAGCACCTCTTCTCTGAGTACTGATCAGTAATGCCCAGTCTCTGTCCAGGGACTGATTCTCAGCCCTCTACTTATTATATACTCACTAAAAAGCAGACTTCGTTCTACCACAAAAGAAAGTGAATGAAATAGCAATAGAGAGTCTGAAAGTAAAAAAGACAACAGTCATTTGATGTCAAAGCACAAAGAAAGAATTAAAGCACCAGGCCCCTAACAAAACTACCTCATTGCCTCTTTCATCCAACACCCACCCCTTTAATAAGTTGAACTTTTAGAGTGTAAATGGAGTTAAGATTTGAAAGCTCAGTCTTCATTCACAACATTCACTTTTACACTCTGTTGTTTTTAAATGGCCTAGAGTAAATCCAGTTTGCCTTTTTTGAGCCTCATTTTTTCCATTTTACTGACTCCACTCACCACCAACTCTTCTCCCCAGTCAAAATTCGCTCTTGACAAGGACATATTGGCTTTGTGTTTCTTGCCACATGAATTTAACTTAATTACTTGGACTACTTGCATTCTTTGCCTTATCTTTTTTTGTGGACTGAATGACTCGGTGCCCTGTAAGGCTAACATACATTAGCTGAAAATATAGACTGGGTGGAGGTTCCTAAATCGACCCACAAAGAAAACATATTTCACTTTAAATCAAGTCTCACACAAGTATCACTGAGAGGCTAGCTCTAGGAATTTCTTGAAATCATGTTCATGTTGTCACTGAAACAGCAAGAAATCACTGGGAGTCATCTGCGATATTTGCCCAGTTGAGTCTTTTTTAAAAAGAGGTTAACTGAGGTTGTATCAGTTATCTATGGCCACAAAAATGCTTCAGGTTTGACCACCCCAAAACTCACTGACTTAAAAAATAAGCATTTGCTTGGCTCATATGTTTGCAGGTCAGCTGGGCATTTCTTCTGCTTTTAGCTGAGCTCACCTACATGTCTTGTGGTTGGCTGGCTTTTGGCTGATCTAGGATGGCCTTGGCTGGGACAACTAGAGTAATTCAACTTTGCTCCATATGTTTCATTCTCCAGCAGACTAGCCCAGGCTTGTTCTTCTCATGGTGACAGAAAAGAGCAAGAATGTGAACAGAAATGCACAAGTGCTTTTACAAGCCTCTACATGTATCACATTTGCCAACATCCCATTGGCCAAAGCAAGTTAAATGATGGATCCCAGAGTTAAGAGGTGAGACGGAATACCCTTCTACAATGGAAGGGCACTGTAAAGTTTCATGGGAAAGGTCATGGATACAAAGAAGGATGAAGAAAAATTGGGGCCTTTAAAGCAATCAATCTTAGCAAAGAGGTCAAGGTCATTTTGAGGATTCCCAAAATTCTTCAGAAGAAGTTTCTGTTTTGTTCCATTATCACTAATGTAGTCTAGATAACTACTCAAAACTGATATCACTTTTATTTTAATAAGTGACAAAAACTCTTTAAAAAACAATTAACAAACAACTCCACCCCCCCATCTCCATTGATTTCCAATTTAAAAACTGCAACCATAAAGCTGATTCTGAAATATGACCCATACAAGTTCACCATTTATTTTCGCGTACTGAGTGCTCACTTCGGCAACACATATACTAAAATATTTTGGCTTACTGACCTCTCGTGAATCAGTTATTCCTTGATAAAAGGCTTCAAAACTACAAACTTTGAGTCTCAGAAGGCTCCCTCCTACAGAAGCAGCTAAGTTTGAGGAAACATCTAATGGATGCTGGGTCCAGAATTTTGTCTCCGTATCTCAGAAAGTATTGACAGTTCCATACCACAGAATACCAGTAAACAGTATATTGCAGTCTTTCACCATAGCAGACATAGCTGAAATAGCAGTGCTTTAAAAAAAAAAAAAAAATTTTTTTTAAGCCCAGCCCTTATCACTCAAATCCCTATTGTTCTTCCAATACCTCTGACAGTAAAAAAGAAAAGCAAAGAACATTTTTGGCCTCACAGGGCTACATGATAGAGGGTGTCCTAATTTTAAACTCTGCAAATTTCTCTGTTTTGGACCATATGAAACAGAAGATCAATGAGGAAAGTATTCATGGTGGCTGCATGAATTTCAAAGAGTTAATATGACAGAGGCCCTACACAGAGTTTTAAGGAGATACCTAGCGCCAGTTACTAGTCTTTCCACTCAGATACACTCATCCAGCAGGAGTAGGAGTGATTACTGGGCAGAATTCCTAAACCCTGTGGCAAAGGAAATACTATCCTATATAGCACCACTCAACAATTATCCCTGTAAGCAATTAAAATAACCAGTAGAGTGGGTCTCCAAAAGGAGCCTTCAGCCATTCCTTCATTTGAGCCAGCGCTGACAACAAGGGCTGCCAAAGCCGGCACTAACACCGAGAACAAGAAAGAAAGGCCAGCAAAGCTCAATCCTGCATCCAAAGATATTAAAAAGGAAACTAAATGACATAGAGAAAACTATCTTAAGAATTACCCAATTAATGGAGAACAGAAAAAAATCACATAATAATATGATTTTTAAGTTCTTTTTACTTTCCACATCCCTTTACAACTTATTTCAGTAATAATTTGTTTTAAAGTGAAGTCCTAAATTATTGTTTGCCTTTTATAAACAAGGGTGATACCTGGCAAGAATGCAACTTGCACTGGTTTTCTAATGTTTTGATCAACCAAATCGTCTCACCTGGTCTTTAGCAAGCATCACTCATTAGATCAGTGATCCAAAGCCATGGAACAGAGCAAAGCTAATAAGTCCATATAAGAATCAAGACAAGCATTGTGCCCTCATTAACACTAGGTTCTAAACAAGCAATAGGCCCATGTTCAGAGAGTGGTACTAATTCTTCTCAATAGAAGCAGCTTGGATTTAACTCAAATTTTCCTTGAAAAGTCTCTTTGCTTTGACAGAGAGGCAAAAAGAAGGAGAAACAAAAGCACCTGGATATCAGAACAGCCTTCAGAGTACAAGGATGAAAAAAGAAAGCTTGAACTCCTTAAGAACAATCATCTTTGAATATCCAGTACCTGTGCATAGTAGGTGCAAACTTAGCTGCTTCTGTAGGAGGGAGCCTTCTGAGACTCAAAAATTGTATTGAATTAAATTGTGATACCTTTAGAACTGTAAGAACAGAAAAAAGTCAGCACCTTTTTTGTAAGAAATCGTATCAGTAGCCATATCAGATACTCAGAAAGGCCAAACTTAAAGAGCTCCTAACATTTGTGAACTATTTTTTATAGGATGAAATGAAATTAAACATAGGTCACATTACATATGGACTCATACCCACTCCCCAGATTTTTTATAGAGATAAAAACCTGACTAAAATTAACTCCCAGGAGAGTCTTGGAGGAAGAATGATGTCGTAAATGGCTTAATGCAACCAATGGGAAAATTGTGGGGCCTGGAGAAGCAGCTCTAACCTTGTATCTTTCAAGGGCATTCAGAACATAAACAGACTAATTAGAATGTTTTTACATTTCAGATCATGTGTAGTTCAACTTTGGTTCAGGAACCTTTTTCAATGTTCAGTTAACGGTTTCTCTAGTAACCAATACCTTCCCTAACCAATGTCATCAAACTACCCTCCTCTTAATCCCAATTGATCATACCACAGACCTGACAATAAATATTCAAAGATAAAGACCAAAATAATTACACACCATGACAGAGACTTAGAGAAATAACCTCCACACTTTACCAACGTTCTTTCTATCCTCACCTTCCTACCCCAGTCCCTCCCATTGCCAAAATTTAAAAAACAAAACAAAATAAAAATGCCATGTTAGGTTGATGTTTCAAAATCCTTTACAGATAAAAATATTTTTCCTCCGGGGCGCCTGGGTGGCTCAGTCGTTAAGCGTCTGCCTTCGGCTCAGGTCGTGATCCCAGGGTCCTGGGATCGAGCCCCACATCGGGCTCCCTGCTCCGCGGGGAAGCCTGCTTCTCCCCTCCTTCTCCCCCTGCTTGTGTTCCCTCTCTCGCTGTGTCTCTCTCTGTCAAATAAATAAATAAAATCTTTAAAAAAAAAAAAAAAAATATTTTTCCTCCTAGTTAGAGTTTAAACTTAGTGCCTCCAGGAGAGGTAATACTATGAGTTCCTCTCACACTAAAATGTATATGACTCCCAAATCACTTTTAATGCTAAAATATCCTTGATTCCAAAACAAAATAAGGATACTATAAAAAGTGAAAATTATAGACTAATCTCATTTATGAACAGAATTTTAAAAATCCTTTAAATATTAACTAATTCTACAGTGTAAATGAAAATCCATCAAGAACAAGTAGGTTTTATCTCAGTAATGCTAGAGGGTTCAGAAAATCTGCCAATAATGCCCTATTCACAGATTAAAGAAAAATTCTATAAACTTCTCAACAGATGCAAGAGATGCAGAAAAAAAAACCTCAGAAAACTTCATAGTTATTGGTAAATGTTAAGATGCATTCCCATAAAAAATAGAAATTATGTCTTCCCTCAGTAAGAGCTTCTGGCTAATTGTAAATATCTCAAGATCAGGAGGAAGACTATCCAAAATAAGACCCAAATGGCAATTCTCTTCCAAAGAAAGACATACAAGGGCTTCCCCCAGCATCTGTATGGGCCATAGCAAGCTCTTTGTGGTAGGAAATGTTTATTATATAACATCAAATGAAAACCAAAGAATACACAATGACATCTATGCTCTGAATACAGTTATATGAAATTAAAAAAAAAAAAAAAACATGGACAAGGACTGGAAATAAGCAGGTAAAAGTGAAAACAGATGAGATACTGTGAATTCTGCATGAGATTTTATCTTTGTTCCTGGCATTTTAATATAAATGTAATAAAAAATTTTAATAACAACAATAATAATAAAGGTCTATGTGACTACTCTAGGATACTATGCTATGAGTAGGTTTGGGCAGGAGAAATAAATAGACAGTGGGTGACTAAAAAGAAAGATCACCATGTAGAAGGGTTATAAGAAGAAGAAAGGAAGGGCTATTAGAAGCAGGTTCTGGGGCACCTGGAAAATTAAAAAAAAAAGAAAACAGAGTAAGTTTATGGATTTTATTTTCTTGGGTTAAAAAATACAGTTCTCTGGGGCACCTGGGTGGCTCAGTCAGTTAAATGTCCGACTCCTGGTTTTGGCTCAGGCTCAGGTCATGATCTCAGGGTCATGAGATCAAGCCCTGTGTCAGGCTCATACTCAGTGTGGAGCCTGCTTGGGATTCTCTCTCCCTCTCCCTCTCCCTCCCCCACCTCTCAAATAAATGGGTAAATCTTGAAGAAGAAGGAGAAGAAGAAGAAAGAAGAAAGAAGAAAGAAGAAAGAAGAAAGAAGAAAGAAGAAAGAAGAAGAAGAAGAAGAAGAAGAAGAAGAAGAAGCAGCAGCAGCAAGTTTCTCCTAGGAATTTTACATTTTAAACTGTATTTGTCTGGGTTGCACACTTGGGGTCATTTGAGGAAAGGGGAAATCCTACTTAATTATAGATAATAAAACTTTGAAATCCACTACCTCTGAGAAATTCCACCCACATAACTAAGTGTACATGCCATTCCAAATGTGCTGTTGTCTGCAGGGACTCTTAAAGGTTAAGACTTCTGTAACTTTGACTTGATGTTACAGTGGTTCTAATGGGGGCCTTGGTCTCATGGACTAATTAGCACCCCAACCTCTGAACATGATCATTTCCTTATGAGAACATAAACACCCAGGGGACTTAGATCTGAGGCTCTTAAATCTGAGGAACATTACATATCTATAATCTATAAGAATCAACTTAAGATCTTGTCACTTAAGGTTTGCCAAGTTAAAAAGACCAAATTTGATTGAGAATATATATCCTTGAATGGCAGGGGAAAAAAAGCAAGAAAACCTAGGATATTATTTTAATGTTGGGTTTTTTAATTTTTTAAGTAATAAAATCTTATTATAAAATGATTCAGTATTGCTTGAGAGATGATCAAATATCAACCTAGTCTTTACATATGTATTTTACATACATATTTCAAACAATGTGAAAAGACAGATAAAATGGAGCCCTCCTAAAAGGCAAATATAAGTTAAAAGCATTGCCCCTTTAAGTGTGATTTACAAACATCAAGTAGAACTTGCATAACTAGATTTGGAGAAAAAATTTTCATCAAAATTCCAGTTATTTTTCCAGGAAAACAGCAAAATTTGTACTACAATATCCATTTCCATTTTGTGTTTTCCACACTAGTGAGAAGATCTCTAAGTTGAAGTAAATCCATTAAAGTTTATCTTAAGTAGAATTATATAGTAATGAATAGGATTAACATATAAAAATGTCACAAGCAGAGGATATTTCTTCAGACCATAGGTAAAGTACTCTCTCCAATTCCTGTCCAAGTTGTACATCTAACAAAAATATCAAACTGTAATAGATAAGTGAATATTAAAAATACAAGCAAATTTCAACTTATTTTATTTAGAAAGAAGGAAAACTATATATTTATTTTTTTAAGATTTTATTTATTTATTTTAGAGAGAGAGTGCACATGCGCATGAACGGGGGGAGGGGAAGAGGGAGAGAATCTCAAGCAGACTCTATGCTGAGTGTGGACCCTGATGCGGGGCTCAATCTCATGACCCTGAGATCATGATCTGAACCACGAAGAGTCGGATGCTTAACTGACTGAGCCACCGAGGTACCCTGAAAAACTTTATTTTTTAACCCAGGAAAAAAATCCAAAAACTTGTTCTATTTTCTTTTTTTTTTTTAATTTTTCTCTATTTTTTTTTTTTGAGTATAGTTGACACACAATGTCACATTAGTTCCAGGTGTACAACATAGTGACTCAGCAACTCTCTACATTATGCTATGCTCACCACAAGTATAGCCACCCTCCGTCACCATACAACCGTATTATAATACCATTGACTATATATTCTTTATGCCATGCCTTTTATTCCTGTGACTTATTCATTCCATAACTGGAAGCCTGCATCTCCCACTCCCCTTCATTCATTTTACCCATTCCCCCTACCTCTTGCCCTCTAGCAACCATTGGTTTGTTCTCTATATTTATATATCTGATTCTGCTTTTTTTTTCATTTGCTTTTTTAGATTCCACATATGAATGAAATTATATGATATTTCCCTTTCTCAGTCTGACTTATTTCCCTTAACATAAAAACTTGTTCTATTTTCAAAATTACATAAACTTAAAGTCTGAAACTTATCTAGCTATACCATCTCATTTGCATTTTATTCTTTGACAATACTAATTATCTCAATAGGAAGTAAAATGACCTTCATCATATCACCTCACTCATTTGCGCTCATGGAAAGTAAAGTGGAATAAATAAATTTCATTATTGGATAAGTCAACAGACATCAAAATATTTCTCCAAATCACATATATCCATCCACCGTATCAGTTGTGTGGTCAGTTGTGCAATCCTGATTGTATTCATAAGAACACTTTTAGTTGTGATAAAAAACTAACTCAAAGTAGCTTTATTTAAAAAAGAAAAATTTCTTGGCTCAACATAACTGCAAAGTCCTGGCTTCTGACACAGCTGGACTCAGTGTTAAAATGATGTAATCAGAAATTGGTCTCTCTCCATCTCTCAGACAGGTCTCCCACTTCAGGGGCAAAGATGACTATCAGAAACTCCAGGTTAGCAATGACAGTAGAAAGGCAGTGCTTCTTTCCCATTAATTCCCAGCAAAGATCCCAGGATTAAGTTTCATTGGCCTGGCATGGATAACATGTTTATTTCCTAATCAATCAATGTGACCAGGCATATGGAATGCCCACTCTCTGACTTGGGAGGGTAATGGCAGCTCTACTCTAATCACATTTACCAAAAGAAGTATTGTTCTCAAAAAAAAAAAAAAAATCAAGGCACTTTTACCAGAAAAAATGCTGAGAAGGGAATACAGTAAACTGTATGTACCTATAATTCATGAGTTTCTTTATCCAATAATTATTACAGTGAAGTAACTTCAGAAAAAGACAATAACAATTGCAAACTCTTCATTGTAATAGCAGTTGCACAGCAAAGATTTTTGTGAATTGTTTCTAACAGTCCCAAAAGAGGAACAAAAACTATGAATCCCGTCATCCTTAAAGTAAGTAAAAACAAAGGATTTTTTCTTTTGATAACTTCAGTTCCATTTCCTCACTTCAGGGCCAGCTATCCCAAGGTACTCTTTCTACCCTTCTTTCTGTCCTTAGCCATTGGTAAGTTTAAAATCCTTAGAACACTTACAAAGATTTATAGTAGCCTATCTTCAGTTACTTTCCCCAGAAATGTCTTCATGGGTCCCTAAGCACTATCAAAACTGCTTTGGAGCCCAGCTATAAACATGTTTCTCTATGAGGCCAAGAAAACCAACACCTTTATTTTGAATGAAGATTTCACATAATTTAATTCATTTATCTTAATTTTTATTTGAAAAGACTTCTACAATTTAAATTCATATGCCACAAAAAAGAACATATTAAGCTATTATTGACCCTTTATATTTTGGGTTGACTATGACCATCAAATACTTTTTTGAAAGAAAGATTTTATATGAGAGAATGGAAGGAGAACACAAATGCAAAGAAAGCCTGGGGAGAGTGGAAAAGCCATAATGGAAAGAGTGGATGAAGCATCAAAGCAATATTCATTGATGTCAAATTCATTCACACATTCATTTTATGCATATGTTTAGGGCACTAATTATGAGCAAACTACTGTGTTAGAGACAGTAGCAAGAAGTATGGCATAGACCTCACTCCAAAATCATGATTTGCAAGAGGGTCAGAAGGAATAGGAGCAGTAATGGTGAGGGTAACATGTCAATTTGTTCTTTACTCCCCAATCACAAACTCCAGATTTTGTTCAGGGACCCACAGTAAATAACACACTTCCTACTTTTAAAAGACTTTGCATTCATCTCATCTGCAAATTCAAGAAACTGCTTCTTCCTGAACTCCAGGATAATACAAAAACAGTAAAGGCAATCAACACATACAAGAGAAACCAAATTTAAGAAGAGCAATGCAAATTTGGTAAATTATGAAAGGAATTGAGAATATGGAGGCTTTCAGAATTTTTAATTAACTCAATAATTATATACTGAGTGCTTATGGAAAAGTAGGTACTATATGGTCATATAAGTTATTTAAGATGGATTTGATTTAATATACCTGTCTTAAAAAAAAAAAAAAAACTTTGATCAGAAGCTAACAGAAAGGAAGATTCACAGAAACTACAAAAAGACAAATTATGACAAGTGCAAAAAGAGAAATACAAAATACTATGGAAGTTCAAATGAAATGAAACCAGAGAAGACTATAAGGAGCTGGGACTTGAAAGATGAATAGAAATCCCACAAGTAAAAATGTTTATCAGAAATATTCCAAATAAAAGGAATGGCATGAAATAGAAAAATACAAACTGCTTCTACACTAATAAGTTCAAAAGTATATACAGGATTTTAGATGAAGATATCCCATTCATACAACCTATTTTTTTAATTCTACATTTTAAATACATTGTATCATTCAAAATTAGAAGATTCTGAGAGTTAAAAATAATGCATGCTAGAATGGCAGTTATCATATTCGCAATGTATAAAGAATGGGACACTTCATATACTATCTGCATTGGGCATTACATGCTAAAGATACCCATTCTCAATTTTTTATTATTTATATTTTAGCAAATGAGCAATAAAATATGAAGTAAACCTCCCACACATAATGGGAAGTATGTTTTAATGTTTGAGAGGCTAGACATGTAAATTACCTGCTTAACTGGGCATGAAAAATCTGTATCTCTTCACCATAAAAACAACTGGGCTATTGTTACCTTGTGGCCAGCATATAAAATATATACCATTTGCCCAAATACACCATGAACTACACAAGCAGAATAAGTGATTGATCATGAGAGATACCTGCAAACCTCAAGAATATCTGACACTCTAAATGGCATGACATTGGGCAAAATAATAGTAAGGAGAACCTGGGAGAAAATAATGTCTCCTGACTATATAAATGCCTGGGTTAAAAGAGTAAAGGCTTGAAGAATACTAGTAGGATTTGGGGATTGTCCCTTGATTTTAAATATTTAGCATAAAGTTTAGCACATGTGGCTCCCCAAGGGATTTTTCCCAATATGAAGCTATTTAAAGAATATACACTCACTCCACTAGCCTACCTATCCCTGTATAATGAACATGATCGCAAAACTTCCCCCATAAGTTATTAGCACCACAGTAGGTTAAAGTAAAACTAGAGACAATCTGACGGCCAAGTACACTCTGATCAGCTTGAAAAATCCACCTTCACATTTAGAATCAAGTGTAGACCAGTAATTCATAATCAAATCAAACTTGAATAGAAAGAAAATGCATGTCCATACAGATGGCCAACAAACACATAAAAAGATGCTCAACATCACTCATCATCAGGGAAATACAAATCAAAACTACAGTGAGATATCACCTCACACCTGTCACAATGGCTAAAATTAACAACATAGGAAATAACAGGTGTTGGTGAGGATGTGGAGACCTTACACTGTTCACAGGAATAAAAACTGTTGCAGCCACTCCAGAAAATAGTATGGAGGATCCTCAAAACGTTAAAAATAGAGCTACCCTATGACCCAGCAACTGCACTACTAGGTATTTACCCAAAGATACAAAAATACTAATTCGAAGGGACACATGCACTCAATGTTTATAGCAGAATTATCAACAATAGCCAAATTATGGAAAGAGCCCAGATGTCCATCGATTGACGAATGGATAAAGGAGATGTGGTATATATATATACAATGGAATATTACTCAGCCATCAAAAAGAATGAAATCTGGCCATTTGAAACAACGTGGATGGAGCTAGAGTGTATTATGCTAAGCGAAACAAGCCAATCAGAGAAGGACAAATACCATGTGATTTCACTCATATGTGGAATTTATTTTTTTTAAAGATTTTATTTATTTATTTGACAGAGAGAGACATAGCAAGAGAGGGAACACAAGTAGGGGGAGTGGGAGAGAGAGAAGCAGGCTTCCCGCCGAGCAGGGAACCCGATGCAGGGCTCGATCCCAGGACCCTGGGATCATGACCTGAGCCGAAGGCAGACATTTAACGACTGAGCCACCCAGGTGCCCCTCATATGTGGAATTTAAAAAACAAAACAAATGAGCAAAGATGGGGGAAAGAAAGAGGTAAACCAAGAAAAAGACTCTTAACTGTAGAGAACAAACTGATGGTCACCGGAGGGGAGGAGATTGGGGGATGGATTAAATAAGTGATGGGGATTAAAGAGGGCACTTGTTGTGATGAGCACTGTGTGTTGTATGTAAGTGTTAAATCACTAAATCCTACACCTGAAACTAATATTTTTTTTTAAAGATTTTATTTATTTATTTGAGACAGAATGAGAGAGAAAGAGAGAGCACATGAGAGGGGGGAGGGTCAGAGGGAGAAGCAGGCTCCCCACCGAGCAGGGAGCCCGATGTGGGACTCGATCCAGGGACTCCAGGATCATGACCTGAGCCGAAGGCAGTCGCTTAACCAACTGAGCCACCCAGGCGCCCCACCTGAAACTAATATTACATTGTATGTTAACAAACTAGAATTTAAATAAAAACTTGAAACATAAAAAAAGAAAGAAAATGCATGTCCAGACTGAGACTCTTCTGCCAAACTTCCTACAGCATGACATACCAACTTTCCCCACTGGGCAGCCTCATGTTTCTAACATTATTTGCAAAGGAAATATGAAACTACAGATAGGTACAGAAATTTCTAAGATGTCATCTAGTCTCTCTAATACTATAAAAATAATTTATTCTGGATCCTAAGCAGTTTTCCTAAGATGACATTTTAGAGAATCCCACTGTCTTCAAAATACCAAATTTGGGAACCTGAATGCCACCTGACAATTCCTGGAAAAAACTGATGGCTAATTTGTACCAGCTAGAAAAGTAAATCTGTCCAAAATTTTTTTTTTTAATTAAGGACTCCTCATTTCAACAGGTTTACCAGTTAATCTCAGAATTTGAACTTCAAGTGTCCACAACACTAAATCATTCCCAATCACATCCTTCAAGAACTTTATACTCTCCTCCTCTTGTCAACATTTCCTATATTCTCACTCATCCAATTATTCACTCAACAAATATTTATTGGATGTTTACTATCTTCCATGCATTGCAAGTGGCAAAGAAATAGAAGTTTTCTTCCACTTTGGGAGCTATGGAATTTGTGACAGAATATAATAATAGTGTCTTATTAAGGCTGATACCAAGTACTCTAAATCTGAGCTAATAATTGGATGGGCAGGGTAGAAAACATGGAGACAAAGATGTTACAGAAACAATCCTTCTACCTCTCACTCTGAACCACAGAATCAGAACTATTTAGTAAATTTGAAGCCTCATATTTGTGCTCTTCATACTAGACCAATTCACCGACCCTCAAACAAGACTTGCTGGGAAAGTTGAAGAATTGTTCTGCTCGAAGAGAGGAAGTGAGCTGCTTTTTATAAGAAGGAACTAAGCAATAACATGCAGAACTGAAAAATCCAAATGTGTTTTTTAAAACATCCATATATTAGCCCTTTGAGGCTAACCATGACTATCTAATTGATGAGAAAGCTAATGGCAAAATATTTACTTTGGGTTCCATCCAGACTGTAACTGTATTGCCTTCTAGTACATCCACACCCTTGCCCCATCCCATCAACTAATGGCATATTGTGTTTCCTATCTAAAAAGCCCAGACACAGGGCTAGAATGTGACTAATTCGGCAAAAATCCACAACTACTATGGGGGTAGTAAGAAGTAAAGGGTCAGAAAGATCCTTGGCAGGCATTTACGATCCCCAGCCAGTTCAGGCTTCTGCCTGACAGATGATGCCACAGTTTTTAGTATTTAGAAGGATTCTCATTTCCCAGAGGACCAAAGTCTACACTAAAAATAGAGAGAGATGGAATACAATAAGGACCAGAATGCAGTAGATGAAGGAAAAGGAGGGAAAGATTTTACTACAAATTTCCAGCAACTTAATTTGGAAAAAAAAGGAATTCATTTTAGAATAGATTTCTAATTCTTATATCTGAATCTATTTCTTATTTTTAAAAAGTTAAATGCCCCAACTACTTTTATGAGAGAAATTTAAATATGCCCACAAAGTGCAATCCCCTAAACCTTATGCAGATATTAATTAGTACAGAGGAACTGTCAACAATATGAATTTGTTTCCAATTTTTTCATGCAAAGTGATTCCCCACTTTTAACTCTCTTGGTTTTTATCATTTTAAAGTGTTGTGTCCATTATAAATTACTTCTCTTAGTTTATTCTGTAACTAGTACTCTCTCACTGGGTAAAATATTTTGAAATGTTCTCTTAACAAACTGAAATTCCTGATCCCCTGGCTTCAAAAAATATGATGAAATTATGGGGAAAAATGTGCATTTTCTGGAATACTCATCCAGTTGGTCCTCGCACATCATACTATGCTCATGAGTGCTGAGAATCTTTCGTTTATATATTACAGCCACAGACATCTAAAAACGTATTTTGCCCTCCCCTTATACCACCACATCTTGGTAAAGCTATTGAAATTGACGCACGCAAGGTAATGATCATGCCAATGAGAACATAGAGACTGTATCTCAAACACTCCCGAAACAGAGTACTTCTCTACCTTCTTCAAATCAAAATCCATAAAACAAATTATTTTAAACAAGTGATATGATGGTCATCATTAATTTATTTTCCTCTGCTTTCTAATGCTACAAGAAGCAAAAATAGCCTAGGATCCAAATGCATTCATTGTAAGAGGAAATTGGAGAATTTAAGACTAAGAATTATTATCTTGAGACCATGCTACTTGGCAATGGTAGCAACACAAGGTAACTGTCAACTTAAAACAAATGCCATACAGTGTTTCTACTGTCGAGGCAGAATATAACAATTAGCCTTAAGGAAAGTGCATCCGGAACAGGAGAAATGGGAAGAAGTGACAAATGTTTAGCCTCAGGCGGACTTCACTCTGGCAGGCTTCCCCACATATTCCTAATAACATTCAATGGACCAAATATCCTTGGCTCTCTCTTATCTATTACTTTGGGATTAAAAACAAACAGTGGTAGACAAAAAGTGTGTGTTGGGGATGGGGGTGACGGGAAGGAACCTGGATGCCAGGCTTCAAACAGTTAAGCACAGGCACCTTCAACTAATATGGAAAGTTAAACAGCAATTTTTTACAAGCTGGCACCAGCTCACATAATGAGATGCATTGTCAGTCCTCACTAAGTGAAATATTTGTGTTGCCATGCAGCTAAACAAATGCCTTTTTTCACTTTCACTTAAAACAGCCTCCCACTCCTATTTCTCTAAACAGTAGAGAGGCAGGCCTCACTGGGTAACATGTGTAGTCTGGGCAGCATGTTTCCTGCTACCCCACAAAAGGAGTATTTATGTTAACATTCTGGATTCGTGGGGAATTACAGAAACCCCACACATTAAAACCAACATAAAATTTCTGCTATTTTACTATCTGCACTTATCAATCAATGCAACTTGGCACAAAATGAAATAATACAGTGGCATTAAAATCACTAAACATTCAAGAATGTGGCAACATTTTTTCACGTCATTTGCACATTACTATTCATAATGCTACAGCGATCTCCTATATAAAATATGATGAATTCACAAGTATGATTATCAAATTTATGGTGTGTGCTCACTACACCACACATTATGATTTTGTAGCTTGTTTGCCCTGAAGTAACAAAGATTTGCATAGAGTTTAAATGAGTATGGTCTATACAAACTATAGTTAAAATATTATTACAGTTATATGCTTTTCTATATAAACCAGTAAAAAAAATCATATTTCCTTCTTCTTTAGGGCAGTATTTTATTACAATTAAATGAAAAGCTTAGCTCTGCTATTTCTCTGAAAACAAAATCAAGACCAAAAGAGATATAGTTCAGGAATAAGACCTGAAAACCATAGTGAGAAATTTTTTAAAATAAAAATTTTTAAAACCTAATAAAAGCCTAAAGCCTAACTAACACAAAGCCCAGCCAAATATCTTGTTTTATTTCTAAAATAAGAGTATTATTTCTCTGAAAAGAAAAGGAAAGGAAAAAACCTCCCAAGTACCGAACATCTACACAATAATGGTGAAAAAGCTACGTAGCTGGATTCTGTATTTTTCTTGTCCTTAAACCACTGTTTGAAGCAACCTGGTATTTTAAAAAAACCTCATTTCCAGAGCCCCTCCCACACTTACTATCAACACTATGGTAATAGCTGATCTCCAGCTGCCTAATTCAACATAGGGATCCCCATACCTTGTAAGTGGTTTTCCACAGAGTTCAAAATCAGAGAGTATTCAAAAGAGCTATTCTCTTTGAATTTAAGAAGCATTCTTCTATAAGGGGAAGAACAGTGACAAATCTTCAAAATTTTTCTGAGATTTCTCAAAGTGAACCAAACTCAAAAGTAATTCTTCAATTCTGTTTTTAAACATTATTTGGGAAATAACATATTCTATCTTGAATAATTGACAGTTGTCACAAAGGTAATTGTTCTCTTCTTACTCTGACGTTTTTAGGTTCTTGCTGCAGTGAAAAGTTAAACCATGCTTGAAATAAAACAAACAAGACAAGACAAAAGAGTAAAAAAAGAAGAAGAAATCTCCAGGGTGAATATAAATTGAGTAAAAGTTCAAAAAAATGACTAAAACTGATATGCTACAATTATTAAGATTTTTAGAAGAAAGGTACATTTTTTTTCTAGTCTAATTCAGGATTGCATTTGCTTTCCATGAGTATTTGAAGAAAACTTTGCAAATCCTTCCAACTTGAGACAACAGCAGCAAACTACATTTTCCAAGGAGAAGTTTAAAATAAGTGAAAATGTGTATTCCTTTCCTATCTCATAAAATTTCAGCACTGAAGTTGACATTTAAAGATGAATACTTTCTGTGGCAAAGGGGTGTATGTTCAATATTACTCCCTAAACACATGCAAGTATATCTGGGAGAACACTGCCTAGTCTAGTGTTAACTTCCTCCTAGTGAAAGACAATGGGGAAAAAGAGGTAAATAAAAACAGAACTGTGATTCTCACAAACTAGGCTGTTTGTTTGTTTTTTTTTAATTCTTTTTCTTCAGTGTTAGGACTGCCTATATTATAACAACTAAGTTGGGTGAAAAATTAATTTTTGTACTACATTTTTTAACCTCTCTACAATATGAGAAAAAGTCCAGTGTTTATTAAGAGGTAATTAGCCCTCTGGATCAATTACTGCTCAGAATACTGCATTGTTTGGCTTATCCCATACCTACATCAGGGTTATTTATCAAAGGTGTCCATAAGTGGGGAACACAAAACAGACCAAGGACAGTGTGTCTTTCAAGCTCAGAAGCACTTAGCAGATCCCTGGGCCTCCAACGCCTAACAGATTTAACCAAGACTTTTCACACAATCAGGTAAAGAGGGTCAGGCTAGTCAGCAGATGTCCTATTCAGATAACAAAGAGAATATTTAAGTGACAATGTGAGAAAAAAAACCCACAGCAAAATGGATACAAACCCACTGAACCACGTCTCATTTTTTGCTCTGCAGAACTCAGCCTCAAGTCTAACAAGAACATTATCTATATTCTTAAGCAAATATGAACAAATATGAAGACAAGTGCACATATTTAGCAACAAGTACATGAAAATAAAACACTTAGAGGAAATCAGCATATCATTGTTAAGCAAGATAACATATCTGAACTCTCTCTAAAGATTTAAGACAAACACAATGACTATATGTTGATATTCTAGTCTCATAGAAGGGAAGAAAGGAAATGGAAGGATTTTTGTGGTATTGCTAGACAATTTACCCTTGATTTCACTTCCAACTTAATATCTAGCAAGTCTAATTTCATTGCATAAGATATAGAAAATGTGCAAATAAGGGATAGTTATTAATATTCTAGGCTGTTGTATTTCGTATCCCTGAAGAGGTAAGAGTATTATCATGTTAACAAAGCTATTGGTAAAGTCACTTCAGTTCCTATACGTGATCCTTTGTAATGCCAATTTCCTCAATTAAATACATCCAGAAAACCATAATAATGATGAAGAGAACCCCACTAACACTAAAGAAACCAAGTTGGAGAGTAGCTTTGACCTAGAATCAGAGAGGAAATGACTGTTGTTCTCTGCAGAGGTCAAGTTTAAAGAACAGTTTTCAGTTATCCTAGGCCACATTTCAACTAAAAAATAAAAATTAAAAAAAATTTAAGCTGTGAATGAAGAAACTGTACAAAGGCACTGTTAAGTATTGGAGTGGAAGCACTATAGGAATTAGTCAGGGCCAGTTTAGACATTACTTCCAACCATCTGCATCAAATATGCTTCATTAAAACAGAACCATATGGAAAATAAGCTAGCAATTAACACAGTTTCTGCACGTGCCTCTAGTACAGTAGATTTCAAACTTTTAGTAAAACTGACTAAACGACTTCCATGTTGCTGCTCTGCAGGACTTGGCAGCAGTCCCTAGACTTTCTCATCCTCCGCACCAGGTCATTTCAAGATATTGCTGGGTTATTGAACTAGGAACATATGAAAAATATCAAGTATTTTGTTACTTTCCTTGCAGTTGGTATCAGCCATTAAAACAAACCCAGGTATACTGAAATAATCAACCTCTCAAATAACAACTAATACTACATGCTACAAAAAACACATCCACTTTTAACTTAAAAGGTCATATCAATGAGCTTTACATTTGATAGTCCCTGTCTCTTAACAATGGACATAAGATGTTATAATTAGTGTTTATTAGTATGCAGAACTTTTAGACCTCAGGAACTCTAGTACAATGATCTCTGCAAAGAATAGACATAAATGGTTTCATTATTGCCACTATCAACAAATATCAAACTACAGATAGGACGTCATGTCAGCTATTAGTGAAACAAAGAATAAGACAGTTCTGGTTCAGATCAAATGGATATCTAACCAAAGTCTGGGGTAAGGGCTGCAAAGTCCATGGACCACTGAAATCATGTGCAAAATGCCGGGCATGTGCATGTTTTCTAGAAAGATTTCCCATAGTTTTCAAAGGGTTCTCAAGAGTCCATAACTTAACTGAACTCTACATCTGAAACTAATGATACACTGTGTTAACTAATTGAATTTAAGTAAGTTAAAAAATTTAAAAAATATATTTTTTAAAGAGTCCATGACTTGAACACAAGTTAAGAGCTCCTGTTTCTCACATGACATTCCTTTGCCTTCTGGCCTCTACTCATTTCACACATAGCTTGTCAGAAGTGGTCAAACATATTTGATCATGATCTAGGGTGAAAAAAAAGTAAACGTAATGCATGGAGCACTGGGTGTTATATGAAAACAATGAATCATGGATCCCTACATCAAAAACTAATGATGTATTGTATGGTGACTAATATAACATAATAAAATTTAATTTAATTTAAAACAAACAAACAAAAGTAATAGTTCTGGTTCTCAGTGGATTTATAATCTAGCTGGAGAGATTAAATATATGTGAAGTGATAAAGACCTGGATGAGAATAATGGGAATTAAAAAAAAAAAAAAAGAGTGAATTTTCATTCCCTTGACCTCTATCCAGGAAAACTGTGGACCATTATAGAATTTATTCACTGTACAAGGGTGCACAGATGAAGGAGCAAGCAGGCTACAAATGTAGCTAGCACTCTGCTCACTAAGCCATGTACCCTGGCATAAAGCTGTAACCATCTAAAGGAAAAAGCACCTAGGAGAAAAGGTTTCACCAATTCAGTAAACCATGCTACCTCCCCTGGTAAGGGGAGCCCAGAAAAGGCTCTTTCTTTCTAATTTACACATTCATGTACCATTTTCTGCTGCTACCACTCTAGTCCAAGTCATCATCTCTCATCTGAACACTTTTGTATTAGCCTCCTAACTAGTGTGCCTATTTCACACCCACTTTTCTAGGCCATTCTTCTCACAGCAGTGTGATTCTTTTTAAAATGTTTGAAATTACATCATGCTCCTCTCTTAAACCCTCCAGTAGCTTCCCATTTCACTTAGATAAAAGTCACAGTCTAGAAGACACTACTTGATCTGGCCACTAATAGTCTATCAGCATCGCCAACTTCCCTTTTACTCACTCAGTTGGATCTAATCACACTATTGGTAGCAACTTTTCTTTGAACAGCCAAGTACCTTCCATTTCAAAGCCTTTCTGCACATTGCACATTTCCCTCTCTGTCTGAAAGTTCTTCCCCCAATAATTTACATGATTTATTCCCTCACTTCATCGGGGTTTCTGATCACATGTTTCCATATCAGGGAAGCTGTCTTGGACATCCCCATATAAAGTAACACCTCTATCACTCTTGATGAACAAATGAATAACTACTGTAGTGATACAAAAAGAAAAAGGAGTCAATGCATTTATAGTTTTAAGTCTAAGTGACTGAGTGCTGGTATCACTGTCCAAAATACAAAAGCCTAAAATAGAAATTGGTTTAGGGAAAGGAGATAGTAAACTTGGTGAATCTGAAGTGACAATGGGATGTCCAGGTAGAGACATAGAGTTAAATAGGCAGAACTAAGGCTCAGGACAGAGGTGAAAAAGTAGATGTGAGGTCCATCCATGTAGAATTGAAAGGTCTTAGAACAGACCAGACTTCTATGAGACTATAGAGTGAAAATAGCAGAGATAGACAAAATTTGGAGATGAATATATCTGGTTTATGAGGGGGAAAAATGGGTTCACCCAAAAAGGCTAAAGAGAATACATTTATTTACTAATAACTTGTTAAATATCTACTACATATTAAGTACCATGCTGAGCCCTTTTTAGCCAAAAATATCAACTGCAATAGAAAGTAAGAAGATTAAGAGCTGAGAAAAAGGCATTAAATATGAAACTAGGCAATCTCCAATAATCTTGAAGGCCGTAGTTTCAATAGAGTTATCTAGAATCAAATGGCAGCCAGATTCCATTGGATTGAGGACAAGGAGATCTGGCAAATAGTGTTCTGTAGCTTATGAAGTGCTGTCACATACAATACTGTTAACTGATTCACTATAAACTTGCAAGGTTATTAGCAAGAAAATTGGTATTTATCAAGAAATTGAGACTCAAAGAAGTCAAATAATTTGCTCAAGTTTCCAAAGCCAGAAAGTGATAAAACAGGAATTAGAACCTGAATCTCTAATTCCATGAAAAAGAGCAGATACGTGTTGCCAGACATGTATCGGGAATAATTAACAGTAAAGTTCTGGCTGAGGTAGGAGGGGATGGAAGTAAAAAGCACAAGTGGAGATGTCACCTTATGAAGAGACAGAACATTTCTTCCTCTGTAACAAAAGGGAAAAGATAAACGGCTTGAAGTGGTAAAAGAACATGAGACAGTGCAAGGTAAAGAAACAGAAAGATTCAGGCCTAAATTTTGCTGTAAACTAGAACAGGTGAGAAGAGAGGAAGAAAAGGAGGCTCTGATCCTAAAGTTGGGTGGCTAACTTCCACAATAGCTTTCACTACATGGACCTGGAGATTTTCTTGCTTTGCAAGGAGTGAGATATACAAAGGAATGAGATACACAAAGTTCTGTTTCAGAGAGAAGTATCTATGGATCTATGGACAGGTGTAAAGTTACACACCAGAACTACCAACTCAGAACCAAAAATCATCTGCTACACTGTGTGTCCCCACAATCACACTGCACTGGGGACAAATTATCTGAGAGCACCTGAAAAGATTAATGTTTGGGCAAGGGGAACTGGCGAGTGCAAGAACCAAAGAGAACGAGAGAGAGAAATTGTATGGGGGCACATTGACTATGTTCTGTTTCCCAGGAGACAAACTGGCTAAGTCAAAGCAATGTGCAGCTATGGGATAGCAAAGCAAGAAAATTTCCAGGTCCAGGTTCTAGTGAAAGCTATTGTGGAAGTTAACCACCCAGCTTTAGAATCAGAGCCTTCTTTTCTTCCTCTCTTCTCACCTATTCTAGTTTATAGCAAATTTATTTTGAAACACTTAGTTTATTCTTTCTGAGCTCTATTTCCCCTTCAGTAATGTTTTTTCTTCATCTCTTTTGGATTTCACTGACCTAAGGCTTTGGTCCCTTATCAAAACCTCTAAGAAACAATCTTAGATAACTCCAATTTGCATCTGACATAGACTTTGGAGTTAGATACACCTTGATTCTAACTTATTCCCTCATTCATTTATTCAGCAAGTATTTAGTGAGCATCTACCAAGTGCCTGGCACCATTCTAGTTGCTCAAGATACAGTTTGAACCAAATAAAGTTTCTGCCATCATTGAACTTATACTATGGTGAGTGTTGTCATGGGGATGGGGAGAAGGACTGCAATAAACAAACTCCACAATTTCCTAGTATTCTGATCCTGGGCAAGTCACTTCGCTTCTCTAAGCTTCAATGTCCTCAACTGTAAAACGGAAATAAGAACTACCTCAGACTATTTCTAGAAATAGGTCAAATAATCAGCATATCAATGTTAGCTCTCTGAGCTCTGGCCTCATCAGCAATCTTCCAGTTACTGGAGCACAACATGCACCCTCCCACCACAGAACCTTTGCATACATTCTCTCCTTTGCCTATAATATTTTACTCCCCTCCCAAGCTCTTTTATTTTATCACTGTCTATTATTCTTTCAGATCTCAGTTCAATCATTACTTCCTCAGGGAAGACTTACCTAACGAGTTCAGTTTTCATGATATTTATTCAGAATGACATACAACCATTATTTATTTAGTTGTTCATTCATTCACTTACTCATTCATTCATCCAAGACCCCATCTTCTTTTCCTTCATTACTGCAAAAACCTCTTTCCTAGCTAGTCTTCTTGATATCAACTTCAATCTATCAACTCAGCAGCCAGAGTTAAAATGGAAGTCAGATCATGATACTTTTCAGCTGAGAACCCTCCAATGGTTTCCCATCTTCCTCAGGGTAAAAGCAAAAGCCCTTGCAGTGGCTTAAATCTGGAACATCCTCATCATTCACACCATACAGCTACACTGGCCTCCTTACTACTATTCCTCAAACTCATCAAGTGTACTCCTATACATCAAGATTAGTACCCTTTTCCTAGAATGCTCTCCCCTCAGATATCTGCATGATTTCCTCTGTCACTTCTTTCTGATCTCTGCTCAAATATCACCTTATCCACGTGGCCTTACTGCATTTTATACAATAAAATAGCCAACTCCCCACCTCAGTGCTCCCTCCCTCCTTTATCCTCCTTGTTGTTTCTTCATAGCACTTATCACCTTCTGACATACTCTATTTTACTCGCTTATTTGTTATTTTTTAGTATCTTCCCCACTACCACTAGAATATAAACTTAATGAGGGCAGGGATTTTGCTTTATGCACTGTTATATCTCCACTGTCTCAAACAATACCTGGAACGTGGTAAACATTTCATCTAAAATGATAATTTCCACAAAACAAGCCCAACAGATTTCCAAAATAAACAATTTATACAGCTGGAAAAAATTTTAAAATAAAAGTTCAAGTCATTTCATAACTATGCAAAATCCCAATGCCTTTTGGGTATTTCAATCTACACTTTTGTTAAAAAAAAGAAGATACAAGGTTAAGAAATACAAATATTCAAATTTATAAACTACATGAAAGAAACATGAGGAAGAGAGAAATGGAACAGGAAATTATAAGAGAAAAAAGGGTTGCACATGTTTAACAACTAAGAAGCATATTAAAGTTAATTTTTACTGATGGCTTAAATTTACTAGATTTCTAGTGTTTGATTATCCCACTATGACTCAGATTTCATGGGAAGTATTCATGATAGATAACTTTCCCAATTTCTTATAGTCTATTGAGTTATATAAGGCATTATAAGCATTTTTACATTTTTACTATTGAAAGTACTAATGGTTCCATCCAGTTAGACATTACCAAACATTTCCTAAACCCTAATAATCATGAAGTTCTCTATAGGAAATAAGGTGTGGGATCAGAAAGGGACGAAAAAATAAAACCATATTGTATTCAGAAACAAGGAAATAGTGCTGTTTAGGGATTTTCCCCAAACCAATTACCACAATATCTTAATAATTATACTTTCTCTGCGTTTAACTGGCATTCATTTCATACAAGTTTCATGTCACTTCTTTCACTTTCCATCCCTCTACTTCTTCCAAGTCACAAATATAGTTAACCTCAGTTGATTGATAGAGATGAATAACTATATTTAATTAGCACTACTTCATTTATGACAAATATCTGCATGCCGCTCAGTGACTTAGGAACAATGAAAAGATATCACCACCTTTTTAAAAGCTCTTTAAGGGACTTCAGAACTCATTATTAATTCAAAAGCATATGCCAAATTAATTATAGTCAAAAGTAAATTTGCGGAATTTTCTCTCTTTAATCCAAAGGATTCAAAAGTAATTTATAAATGAAACTGAAGTAATGTACGAACTGGCTGTTTACATGTTGCTACTTTGGAAGTTTTAAATTTTTAAAACAAATGAATTTAAAAGGTCAGTTTTCAATATCAGAGTTTAGATGTACTCAGTGATGCAAGCTGCCTTAGTCAGAAATCCAATTTTATATTTGTCTTATTTTTTTAAAAATCTTAGCTTTTTACCAAATTATTTTTCTAGAACGATGGTTCCCATTCTCTGTGGTGATTAGAACCATCTATAGAATCTGTTTAAATGAAGATTCCTGGGCTTCAAGAGATTCTAATTCAACAGACTGGGGTTGGGGCATCATGAATCTGCATTTTTAACAAGCACTCAAATCCAGCTAGTTATACAGTTAGTTAATCCAGTTAGGGGTACTCAAATTATACCTGGAGAAATGCTGATCTAGAAAGCCCTAGTGGTAACTATTTTCTACCCATTCTTTTTTTTTTTTTTTTTAACGATTTTATTTATTTATTTATTAGAGAGAGAGAGAGAGAGAGAGAAACAGCATGAGAGGGGAGAGGGTCAGAGGGAGAAGCAGGCTCCCCGCTGAGCCGGGAGCCCGATGTGGGACTCGATCCCAGGACTCCAGGATCATGACCTGAGCCGGAGGCAGTCACTTAACCAACTGAGCCACCCAGGTGCCCTTTTCTACCCATCTTAACAAACTACTCTTGTCCCATGGATTCTAGATCCCAGTAGATTTCATTTTACATCTATGATTTAAATATTGAAACTGTTTCTTCAGTATGTATTCTCTGAGGGCCTGCTGTACGGCCAGCAATCCTCTAGTATCACAATATAATATTTTGATATAAGTCTTATAATAAAACTATCTAATTTCTGCTTCAGGATTCAAAAATGACATGTCAAGGCCTTTAAAAAAAAAATCATTTCCTCACTGTAGAAAACTCCTTGAGCCAGACTGAACTGCCAAAGCTATACTAATCAAAACTTTCAAACCATCAGCATTAATTTCACTTAAAATAACTAAGAGAACTGATATTTTTGCCCTTTTCCACCATAACAGTGGGAAATAACAATTCTTTTCATTAACAAAAAATATCCAATCATTATTTTTCCATTCTCTTTGCCCTATTGAAGAAAAAAAGACATTTTTTAAGACATTTTTTAAAAGAGTAAACACTGATTGTATCAACTGAAATATAAATTATGACATTGAACAAAAATATAATTATGAATTTATAAATATAAGACATTGTGCAAGAAGATTTTGGTATAGGGATGAACTCTAGAACTTGTAGTCTATAAAAAAAACTTTATTGGATCAGCCAGATTTGGAACATGACCTACAAAAATGAAATCAACTTTCAATTATCAGCCGATGGATCATCCACTGTCTACCGCTAGCTATGTTTTGAGTCTTTGATATATTAGTCTTATAAATAACATCCATCCAGTTTAACTATTTTATTCTTGGTTTTTTTTTCTTAAATTTTTGTTTCCTTCAATGTGATTGAACTCATCTCCTAACCTCAGGAGACATGAGGAAGGTCATTTTGCTTAACCAAGTTAATAAATTCATGCTGTCTACTCCCTGTTTGGAATGAGCACCAAATAATTGAGCAATAGAAGCAGGATGAGGAATGTTGAACTTGTGTAACAGTAATAGAATATTATTAAAATAGGATAAAGTACAGTTTTTAAGCTACTAAATGTTCTTTTGCAGAGTACCATGTATATATGTTGTGGCTCATTTTCAATAGCAAACTAAAATTTAACTTAACTAAATTTAAAATTTAACTAAAATTCTAGATCCCGGGCGCCTGGGTGGCTCAGTTGGTTAAGCGACTGCCTTCAGCTCAGGTCATGATCCTGGAGTCCCGGGATCGAGTCCCGCATCGGGCTCCCTGCTCGGCAGGGAGTCTGCTTCTCCTTCTGACCCTCCCCCCTCTCATGCTCTCTCTCTATCTCATTCTCTCTCAAATGAATAAATAAAATCTTTAAAAATAAAATAAAATAAAATAAAATTCTAGATCCCAGCACATTTTATTTTATATCCATGCTTTAAATATTGAAATCATTTATTCAGTATATGTTCTGTGATGGCCTCCTATACTGCCAGCAAGCCTCTAATAGTATAAGGTTTATAAGACTACCTAATTTCTGCTTCAGGATTCAAAAATGACATGTAGCTCCCAATCACCTAAGAATGGTCCAAACGCCTTAATATCGCACAAAGTCCTTCAAATTTTCATCATATCTGTTTTTCCAGTCTCAGGGCCCACCACTTCCTCAAAAAAAGTATTAATGGTTTAATACTTTATTTGCTGCTTTCTATTTGCCAGGTACTATTGCCAAGCAATCTGTACAGCAACATTATAAACAAATATTATTTGATACATTTTTAAGCGGAACAACTGAGAATCAGAATTTTACTCATGACCACGAAAGCAGTATAAGATGAAGTCAAGATTCAAATTCTGGTCTATACATGCTCCAGAGTGCATGCTCTTAATCATTAGATTTTAGTACATCCTTTTTATACTCCCTCATCCCAGCCATAAAAAATTAAATCATAAGTCCTCACATATGCCATGACCTTCCATGTCTTCATGCTTCTGCCTATGGTTTTCCTGCTTCTGGGCATGTCCTTTTTAAATCTTTTTAAATCTCCATGCCCCGTGTTTGAATCAACATTTAAAAATAGTTATTAAAATGCTTCTTCTGTGCCTGGCATTGTTCTAGGCACAAGAGATAGAATACTGAACAAGACAGAGATTTAGCCATTATGGGGCTTACTTTCTTTGAATCCAACTCTTCTATCAATACCTGACTCAAAGTCACTGCTTTGATCAAAATTTCCTTTACACGTCTTCTTTTAAAATTAATTTCTTCTTTTGTTGGCTCACAGCATTTTATAAAAACCTTCATCATGGGATAGCATAATGTACTATAATTACGTATCTATCTCATCTGCCCCTCTAACCCATAAGCTTTTTGACATAAGTAACCCTATTCTGTTTAGATTTGTTTCCTCAGCCTTTAGCAGAACCCTGGGTGCATAAGCAAGTGCTCAAGAAATGTTTGGTGAGTGAATGAATAGAAAATTACATCAAATATTTGCCTGAGATGCCACCTCTATAGTCTATATAAATTAAACATTAAAAATAATCACTTGAGAGAAAAATACTATACTTTATAAAATCATTCACAGAAAAAAATGGTAATTACAAATATTTAAAGATATATTTATATCTTGGATGTTTTCTTAGCATTCAGGTTTATATTAGATGTTATATTACATATTAGATGGTAACAATCTAACTTACAATAACAATCTAAGTTTGAACAAGCTGCCATAAGTATATAACTACTTGTTCAATATGCAAGATAAATAATAGTATTCATCACAGTTAACTTAGTTATTATTAATTGAGGACTCCTCTGCACAGCAGATGAAATTGCAAGAATTATTTCTTCAGTGTTCCATTGCAACAGGAAACAAAATGAATATTGATTAAAAATAAAGATATGAATACTAATAATTGTGCAGAGTACAAATGACTTGCATACGTATATTTCTTTCTGTTAAAAATCACATGATTTTAAATGTAATCAAATTTAATTTCTTCGGAGGAGGGTTATGTCAAGAACTGGAAAGTTAACCTTAGAATATACTTTATACTTATTTCTAATTGCTTGCTTTTATATATTTTGCAAATTCCAAATTATCTTTACATCATCTTTGTATAATGATGTACTTATCTACATAAAACACCAACTTAGAGGCTAACAGGCAAAGCAGGCAATATGTATACAAGTTTCCCTTTAAGAATATGAACTATGTAATAATACAGTCTATTAGTTGTAGGATCATAGAATTTTAGATCTAGAAGGGCCCAAACCAGAAATCTTTTCAACACCTTCATTTTAAAGATGAAGAAATCTGGTGTTGAAAACATGAGCTAATTAACATTTTGGTTAGCTTTTTAAATTTTCAGTGAGTCCCTCCCCCTAAGAAAAAGGGTTTTTTTTTATTTTTATTTAAATTCAATTTAGTTAACACATAGTGTATTATTAGTTTCCAGGATAGAATTGAGTGATTCATCAGCATATAACACTCAGTGCTCATTACATCAAGTGCCCTCCTTAATACCCATCACCCAATTATCCCATCCCCCTATCCTCTTCCCCTCCAGCCACTCTCAGATTGTTTCCTATAGTTAAGAGTCTCTTATGATTTGCCTCCCTCTCAGTTTTTATCTTATTTTATTTTCCTTCCCTTCCCCTTTGCTCATTTCTTTTGTCTTAAATTCCACATGAGTGAAATCGTATGGTATTTGTCTTTCTCTGACTTATTTCGCTTAGGATAATACACCCTAGTTCCATCCATGTTGCTGCAAATGGCAAGATTTCATTCTTTTTGATGGCTGAGTAATATTCCATTGTATACATACCACATCTTCTTTATCCACTCATCTGTCAATGGACATTTGGGCTCTTTCCATAGTTTGGCTATTATGGACATTGCTGCTCTAAATATTGGAGTGCAGCTACCCTTTCAAACCACTATTTTTGTATCCTTTGGATAAATACCTAGAAGTGCAATTGCTGGGTCATGGGGTAGCTCTATTTTTAACTTTTTGAAGAACCTCCATACTATTTTCCAGAGTGGGTGCATCAGTTTGCATTCCCACCAACAGTGTAAGAGGGTTCCCCTTTCTCTGCATCCTTGTCAACATCTGTTGCTTCCTGAGTTGTTAATTTTAGCCATTCTGACTGGTGTGAGGTGGTATCTCATTGTGGTTTTGATTTGTATTTCCCTGATGCCAAATGATGTGGAGCATTTTTTCATGTGTCTGTTAGCCATTTGTAGGTCTTCTTTGGAAAAATGTCTGTTCATATCTTCTGCCCATTTCTTGACTGAATTCTTTGTTTTTTGGGGTATTGAGTTTGACAAGTTCTTTATAGATTTTGGATACTAGCCCTGTATCTGCTATGTCATTTGTGAGTATCTTCTCCCATTCTGTAGGTTGCCTTTAGTTTTGTTGATTGTTTCCTTTGCTATAGAAAAGCTTTTTATCTTGATGAAGTCCCAATTGTTCATTTTTGCTTTTGTTTCCCTTGCCTTTGGAGATGTGTGTAGCAAGAAGTTGCTGCAACTGAGGTCAAAAAGGTTGCTGCCTATGTTCTCCTCTATGTAATCCTTTGATGGATTCCTGTCTCACATTTAGATCTTTCAACCATTTTGAGTCTATTTTTGTGCTGGTATAAGAAAATGGTCCAGTTTCATTCTTCTGCATGTGGCTGTCCAATTTTTCCAACACCATTTGTTGAAGAGACTGTCTTTTCCATTGGATATTCTTTTTCACTTTGTCGAAGGTAAGTTGACCACAGAGTTGAGGATCCAAGAAAAACACTCTTTTAAAACACTTGTCATTGTTCTTCTTTCCCCCCATCTCAATAATATGACTCACTTGACAGACTAGTTCAAGGTCTGTTGATTATTCAGCTTATTACTAAATTAAACAAGCCAAAGGCACACAATAAGAAAAAAAATAAAACTTTTAAAATAACCAGGAAAACAGGAATGAATAAGCAGCCTTTAGATCATCAAGTAATAATAATCATAATAGACCTAAGTTAGAATACGCTATTCTTTTTTCTTCTTTTTTTGACTTTACTATTCCCCAGTTTTAAGGCTTCAATCAGCCAATCAACCAAACTTATTTTACTGCACACTTAACATATACAAGGCACTTCCCTAGACATTACAGATGACCAAAAATACCTAAGACATGACCCCAGTCCTTAAATCATTTGTACTAGCTGACCCCAATCCATCTTTATAAGTCTTTTATAAATTTCCTATATAGAACCTCTTCTCTTAAAAACTATGCCCTACTCCCCCCTCATGAAAATACCTTGTATTTTCACACATCTACAACTTGAGTCATGCCTTACTTCCTACCTATAATGTTTCTTCATCCCTTATAAAAAACTTTACTCAGACTTCACAAATCACATCGAATTCAACCTATTCCTTAAAGCCTTCTCTAATCTCTTATTTGGCATTTATCACACACCGGCTTCCATTCTAAATCATTCATATGCTGTTCTTCTTTAATATTTTATTTATTTATTTGAGAGAGAGAGGAAGAGAGCATGAATGGGGTGAGGGGCAGAGAGAGAAGCAGACTCCCCATTGAGCAGGGAGCCCCATGAGGGCCTGGATCCCGGGACTCCAAGATCATGACCTGAGTGGAAGGCAGACGCTTAACAGACGAGCCAGCCAGGCGCCCCTCATATGTTGTTCTTAGTTACCTGCCAGATTATAATCTCCCAGAGGGCAGGGACAATTTATATGTCTCTGTAAATCCAGAAGTGCTCCCCATCTTTTATATTCCATGGCACACAGAGAAAATATTAAGATTTGTATGGCATGCTGGAGGAAACTCTCAAGGATGCTAATGGCTAGAGGTGCTTATCCTGAACATTAAGGCTGGAGGGACCCATATCCTGGAACATTTGTAATCCAAACTTTGCACAGCATACCAGTTGAGAAGCTGTGTCCCACGGTCCCTGTCATGGTTCTCAGCCACAGTAGGTACTCACCAAATATTTCTTGAATTCACATAATAGTACATGGAATGCACTGCTGACATTAGAAGACTAAGTGAGCAAAGTGTCACACCTCAACTAGAAACAGCGTTAAGTGTTAGCTTCATATACCCAAAACTCTAAGTTACCCACATTCTATCTGCAGAATTAATGAACAAATAATACTACAGTAGGGGAGATATACTTAAAACATAGCTCAGAGTCGTATTGCATTTAAAGATAATGTAATCCATAAATACCTACTGTTATGAATTGGATTGTGTCCCCCTGCCAAGAAAAAGATATGTTGAAGTCCTAATCCTCAATACCTCAGAATGCAACTTTATTTAAACATAGCTGCAGATAAAATTAGCTAAATGAAGATGAGGTCATACTGTAGTACAGTGGGCTCTTAATCTAATCTGACTGCAGCCATTATAAGTAGACAGCCACGTGAAGACACAGAGATGCAGGGAGAACATCACGAGACGACAAGAGCAGAGAATGGAGTTATGCAGCTGCAAGCCAAGGCATGCCAACCCCTGCTACAAGCCTCCAGAAGCTCCACTGCCAACACCTTGATTTTGGACCTGTATCCTCCAGAACTGTGAGAGAATAACTTCCTGTTGTTTTAAGCCATTTAGTTTGTGGTGCTTTGCTACAGCAGCCCTCGGAAATGAATAATCTATCAAAAATATCTTTGAGCAAAACTATTTCAAGAAGTAGGAAAAAAGTTTTCTTCTTCCCTTTCTCTTCTTTCAGCTTTCTTCCTCCCCTCTCTTTCTCTCCTGATTGCTGCCCTCTATTTATATCAACAATTATGTTCTCCTTATTCCAATATTTAAAAAAGGCCCTCTGTCAGTGGTCTCTCTAACATTAAAGGACTGCCCCATCCACTCGCTCCTTAAGCCACCAAGCTTCTTTTTGAAAGTATTCTACAGTTTTGCCACCACTTCCCGATCATCTTCACACCTCAGTCCTCTGGCTTCTGGCTACTGGCCTCACCAATAAGCTCCTATTGACAAATCCTCATTTTTCTAAAATTCTCAGTATTATTTGATACTGTTGGTCACTCCCTTTTTTTTTTTTTTTTTTTAAGTAGACTCCAGGTCCAATGTGGGGCTTGAACTCATGACCCAGAAATCAAGAGTCGCATGCTCTACCAAATGAGCCAGCCAAGAGCACGCGCTCTCTAAAATAAATAAATAAATCTTAAAAAAAAAAAAAAAAGAGCAGAGCATTACATAGATCTAATTTTAAGTCCCAGCTCTGTCACCTACTAATTCTGAAACTTTAGGCAAGGTACTTAACCTGTCTCAGTTCCCTTATCTGTAAAATAGGGTTGATCATAATAATACCTACTTTTCCAGGTTGTTAAAAGGATTAAATGAGAAAATGTCTTCTAAGTAGTGATTTATTTATATTGTGCTTCTTCCATAGGAAGTTTTCAGTAAATGTCACTTTGCTGTCATTTTATCTATTTGACATCTCCACATATTGGTCCAACTAGCAGCTTAAACGTAAAATGTAGGAAATCACCACACCTTGTGTCCTAACCCCCAAATTATTATCCTTTCATAGAATCTTAACCTGATCCTGTGAACCACGCATAAAATCTGGTTGAGACTATGAGCTTATTTAAGAATGTTAGGACTTATAGGGCGCCTGGGTGGCTCAGTTGGTTAAGCGACTGCCTTCGGCTCAGGTCATGATCCTGGAGTCCCGGGATCGAGTCCCACATCGGGCTCCCTGCTCAGCAGGGGGTCTGCTTCTCCCTCTGCCCTCTTCCCTCTCGTGCTCTCTGTCTCTCATTCTCTCTCTCTCAAATAAATAAATAAAATCTTTAAAAAAAAAAAAAGAATGTTAGGACTTATAAATTCTCTCATGAACTATTTTGAAGTATAAAATAAAATTAATCTTATTCAACCCAGTATTATAGTCATTATGTTTTCCCATATCCCTACACCAACAACCATCAGATTGTAAATTCTGTGAAAGTAGAAACATTTTATATACTGTATAGAACCTAAAAGAGAACCTTATATGTTACAGGTGCTCAAAGACTATCTGCTTAGACAAATTAAGATTGAAGCTCTTAAAAGTAGCTAAGCTCACAAGCTAGGTTTAAAGATCAACTAGTCTAGTTTCTTCCTCACTTTTTCTTGAGGAAGCCTCATGATCTGAGTCAACAAATATTGGTTGAAACTCAGAACCCATAGCATTCTAACACATAAACACACACAAAAACAGGAACAATTAACATTCAATGAAGGCTTAGTATGTGACAGGCACTGTTCTAAGCACTTGATATGTTAAAATATTCATTCCCCCACCTATTAACTATGCAGTTGTAGGCAAATTACTTAACTTCTCTGTGCTTAGTTCCCTCATGAATAAAATAATAAAATATGTTTTTATTTATAAGTATATTCATATTCATAAATTACGGTAACTACCTCAAAGAGTTGTTTGTAGTTTTACATGAGACATGCATATCAAGTGATTAGCACAGTCCCTGGGATACAGCACATGCTTAATAAATGTTGTTTTTATTGGCGTAAAAATATAAACATATGTGAGTATAGAGAAAATCTTGTTCTAAACTATAGTAATCAGTAAACAAAATGGAATAAACTTGAAAATAAATGAAAATGCTTTATGAAACATTCTGATGTAAAAGAAAAGTATCAATGAGTTTAATGGGGGAAGATAAATCAAATATGGGCCTTTTAAAAATATCCATGTGTTTATTTGTGTGTGTCTATGTGTGTATATGTGTGGGTATACATACATATATATACATATATATACACACATGTATGCAAAATAAATAATAAACAAATTCCAACTTATCTATTTAAATAAAATTGAACATACACATCAAGTTTCTTTGATTGAAATTAAAAGTATATAGAAATAAATTTAACATATTTTTCTGGCTATTAACTTGAAATTATAGTAAAAGATTTTTAAAAATTAAAATGACTAAAAACTGAGCCTAAGTAACATTTTAAAAGAAAGAACTTCGAAATTAGGGACTGTCTACTTCTTTTCACTTATTTTGCTGGACCACTGATTGCGGCATCCTGATGGAAACATATAAAAATTATTGCAGTCTCTTTCCCAGAAAGAGCATGGAACTAGGTAATGCATCATTGCACGTATGAGTAGCTCATTTTAACCTGTTCAACAACTTTTTTTGGATCTTTTATTTTTGAAAATATTAAGAACTGAGCTGATTCTTTTTTCTAAGTTTTTATTTAAATTCTAGTTGACAGTGTAATATCAGTTTCAGGTGTACAATATAGTGATACAACACTTGCATACATCACCCAGTGCTCATCACAAGTGCCCTCCTTAACCCCCATCACCTATTTAACCCATACCCCTAACCACCTCCTCTCTGGTAACCATCAGTTTGTTCTCTCTAGTTAAGATTTGCCAAGAATTGAGCTGATTCTTTAATCCTGAATTCTTTCTTTCAATCAGTTCTATTTAAATGATGTATCTGGCTCTGAAAATGATCTGGTCTAGCATGGACAGGATCTGATATAGCCTGTCTCTGTTCTTTCGTGCTAATTCCTCCATAATTTCAGTGCGGGGGGGAAAGGAGAAGAAAAAGAAAAGAAGGGCCAGATGGGCAGTAGATTTCCCTTCCTACCCTAGAGCATAAAGGAGAAGTCCGTGATCAGCAAATCTTTAGCAACTTTTATAGTCTATGGTCTAGGATGGGACAACCTGGCTCCCTCTTTACCTCCCAATACCTTCTGCCATCTCCTACCCTTACAGTGGGCCACAGAAATAACCTTACCCTGACAAGAACAATAGAGGGACATGTACTTGAATGGGAAGAAGCATGTTGCTATGTTCTCTTGCCTACCCCCAGAAGTTCAAGACTGCCAAGACAGACCAATAAAGATGTCTTTCTCCCCAGTTTCCAACCAAAAGAAGACTACTTCTTCCATTGATCTAGTATAAAGGAAAGCTAAGACAGAGAAGTCTTAAGTATGTTTCCTCCTGTCCATAATCTAAATCTGATAGTAGCACCCAGGAGATTGATAGTGAGAATAAAATTTTATCTAGCAGCTGAATGGTCAATGGAAAAAATATGGTATTAATTAATTAATATTAATGCTATTTATCAGAACAATTATTTATTATCATTCACATTCCTCCTATTTAAATTAAAATTTAAAGGTAATATAATATAGAGATACAAAAACAGATAAACAAAGAACCTTGATTACACCACTCCAAACACAATTCTACTTCTTTTATTTAAGTTTAATTGTATTTCCATCTTCTATTTTAAGTAGAATCTCATGCATTCAACTTGTCTTGTTAATTATAACAATAAATGGCCAATATGTAATGGCATTTATCAACTGCTCACTGAAACAAAGGAACTGTATCAGGGCTGACACAAATGATTGCCCTGATGAGAGGAGTGTATAATGGCTAATTTTACAATGAAGATTACACACAAAGGGCCACGTATCAGGAAGTTATTTTTGTTATTCCTATAAAAAATGTCACATAGACCTACGAAGGAGTTCAAACGACCCAAATGAGTAAGTCATGCACCTCATATGGCCAATAGCACCAATAAATGGCTTTAACCCTTTATCTCCCAGGGTATAGCTACATCTTTCTAGTCAGAGTTTAGAATTTGAGATTCTGATTCCATAAATTTTACTCACAAACTAACTTTTCATAGTATCATTCCCTGTATAATAAACTGAATTTTCACAACTGAAATTCACAGCAGGGCAGCAGAGTGTAGAGTAGTCTTCTCACAGCAAGATTGTCCCAATAATTCCTACACTATGTAATTTCAGTTAAAACTGCTAAGCATAGACTATAATTAAATTCACATTCAAGACTTTACTACACCTCTCTATAAAGTGTAAATACAATTTGGCATACAACTGGTATTTCTGAAGTGTGTGGATTCTCTGTCATTCATACAGTTGAACTATCCATCGCACACTCTAAGTTTCATACATAGACACCAAGCACTGAAGGAAACGGGAAATATTATGCTAACATGACTATAGTATTGATGAATAAAAAAACATAACCCCAAGGCTAAGCTGCCAAATAAGTAGTGAATTAATTTCTGTAAAGTACTCCAATATTACAAAGGTGTGTTGAAAGGTGTCTGCTCATGTTTCAAATTAAACGCACTGCTGGTCAGCATTAGCACCTCAGCTTTGAACACCAGCCATTTGCCTATAACACTTCAGGGGCTAGGAAAAACGGATTTGCCGTTCACACTGGAATAATTAGAACATGTCAGGAAGAATTAATTTCCTCATTTTTCAAAAGGATACACAGAAATTACCATGTTATTATATGACAGGGTCCCTTGGAGAATTATATTAAATTTAATTTCTAGCGCAGCCCACACAACAAATTAAAGTCATAAATAAGATGGAAAGAAGCAGGACGCAGAGCATATGTTTATGGCAATGAGTGAAGCCAAGGGACCAGAAACAACTATCTTCATTTCATTTTATTTAAATCAGCCAGACACTGTGTATCTGAATGACAGCACTTGTTAATGGTGCTGAGATTATAGGCTCCTTAATTTTAGAAAACAGAAGCAGTCAGTCAGTGTCTGAAATAGTACATTTCCTACAATGCAAAAATTAGTATAAATTTACTTCCCTTTCAAGTCCATTTCTTTTTGCCCTGCAGCAAGTTTAACAGAGATAAACTTATTTTTAATAATATTGTTTCTCTCTTTGTCTTCTCTTTGGGCAATTTTCTTAGGTCAAAAAAAGGGGGGGTAGTGAAACACAGGAGTCATCAGGATAAGTAAAATTTGCAAACATAGTGTTTGTCCAAAATATAAGTTTCCTGCTCCATCCTGTAAATGCATCTTACCAATTCAGAGCTGAGAGACAAAATTTTCTCAAGAAGTTAAATTAAATTAAAAATGTCTTTCTTACACTGCCTATCAAATTGGAGTGAGGGGGCGCCTGGGTGGCTCAGTTGGTTAAGCGACTGCCTTCGGCTCAGGTCATGATCCTGGAGTCCCGGGATCGAGTCCCGCATTGGGCTCCCTGCTCAGCAGGGAGTCTGCTTCTCCCTCTGACCCTCCCCCCTCTCATGTACTCTCTCTCTCTCTCATTCTCGCTCTCTCAAATAAATAAATAAATCTTTAAAAAAAAAAACAAATTGGAGTGAAAGTACTAAAGATATTGTTCAACCACCCTAAAAGCATTAGATTTTTTATCTATTCATTAAGCCCTAATATGTGTATGGAACAGAAAAGACTATAGAGGTCACTAAGAATATAGCCTCCACTCATAGCCAGAGACCTCCCTGCTTTCCTTCTTCTCCTGCTTGAGTCACTCCTCAAGTATCACTTCGTTCCCTTCTACCTCAGCCAGCCATGGACAATCAAGAAAAGATTCTTATTTATGGTCATATCATCGAAACTGAAATCAGCTCAAGCCCAGCATAAAAAAAATTGATAAAACTTTAATAAATACATTATAAAATATTAATGATATTATTGATTCCCTTCCTTATACATATATACACTTTCATTTGCTATTTAAGTTACAGGTAAAACAACCATACTGGTAGCAAAGACTCTCTTAATTTTGTCCTATATACTATAAAAAAAGACTCAAAGTGTTGTACAGAAATTAATGTTCTTACATTGAGAAGTTAAAACCTTCTTCAACTTTTAAGGCTAGGCATTTTAGACCTACCAGCAATCCAAATGCTTCAAATGCCAATTATCAAAACAAGTTATATTGTGTTATTTACCCATTAAAAATTTCCTTAAAAAAAAAAGCTTCTTAAGAATGCATAATTATATGTCTTTTAACATGAAATATGCTCAATGTATAGCAAATGCAAAAAGAAAAAAAAGAAATTTTAAGGACTGATGTTTACAAAACTAAAATTAGTAAAGTAAAAAGCAATGAAAAAACTACCCTGAGAGTCATTGATAATTTAGCTAACTTTTTTCTCCTTCCAATATAGATTTAAGTTCCACGTAGTCAACCTACAGATTCTATATCATAAATGTTAAGATTACTCATAGCCCCAGAAACATGCCGGCATTTTATCACGCTTATTAACTGAAGACATTCTTAAGGTGAAAAAGGAGTTTGTACACTTTAAGAAATGACTGTCATGAAACTGAGCACTCCCTTGGGTGCAACAAACTTTAAATAATTTGTGAATCAATTAACTGGCGACTCTCTTCATAACACAGATTTCACACTCCCAGGTCACTGCATTATCAGCCTGATACGAATCATAACATTTTGGAGAAAAGTTCATAATTGAAATCATTAATTAATTTAACAGGACTTTTAGTTATGCATTGCATTAAACAGCTGTAAAGGAGCAGAGATTAATTAGTTGTTTCTCTGACAATTTTCACTGCTGCTATTACTTGGTGGAAAACTTTTCAACTTGTAAAGCACATCATGCTCTCTATAATCTGGTAGTGACCTACTGAAGCAATTTAAAGTTGAAGGAACTCTAATTTCTTTAAAATGAAGTCTGGAACCTCTGAGGTGTTTCTCTGGAAGAAAAAAGTAAATGGAAAATAACAAACATTGTAAAGCCTGACCTTCTCTTTATGTGAAAATGAAACCTGCATCCGGAATAAATTCTTTTTTTTTTTTTTTTAAAGATTTTATTTATTTATTCATGAGAGACAGAGAGAGAGAGAGAGAGAGAGGCAGAGGGAGAAGCAGACTCCCAAGGAGCAGGGAGCCCGATGTGGGACTCGATCCCAGGACCCTGAGATCATGACCTGAGCCGAAGGCAGACGCTTAACCATCTGAGCCACCCAGGCGCCCAAATTCTTAAAAGTATGTATCATAGGGGCACCTGGGTGGCTCAGTTGGTTAAGCGACTGCCTTCGGCTCAGGTCATGATCCCAGGGTCCTGGGATCGAGCCCCACACCAGGCTCCCTGCTCGGCAAGGGGCCTTCTTCTCCCTCTCCCTCTGCCCCTTCCACTGCTAGTGCTCTCCTGCTCTCTCGTTCTGTCAAATAAATAAATAAAATCTTTAAAAAAAAAAAAAGTATGCATCATAAATAGTTCACAGAAATGTAGAAACCAAAACTATACCCAGTTAACATTTTTTTGCAGCTAGCGAGATGATATGCATTCACATATTTTGCATATTCTACATTTTCTCTTAAAAATAGAAATAAAAACGGGTGCCTGGGTGGCTCAGATGGTTAAGCGTCTGCCTTCGGCTCAGGTCATGATCCCAGGGTCCTGGGATCGAGTCCCGCATCGGGCTCTCTGCTCCTTGGGAGCCTGCTTCTCCCTCTGCCTCTCTCTCTCTCTCTCTGTCTCTCATGAATAAATAAATAAAATCTTTAAAAAAAAATAGAAATAAAAACTATTAACCAAAAATAAACTGTATTTATGTTAACACCTAGTGTCTTTACTTCTTAGGACTTAGAGCATTTGACTGACCTATAAGTGTCTAGCAAATCTGGTTGACAAAGTAAAAGTAAGTTCAAAAAACAACTCAGGAAGGACGATTTTAAGCAAAAGTGACTAGCAACTCTTTCAATACATCATTCCAAACTCCTTCCATATCTTGTCACTCTATGCACAATGTCATCATTTTAACAGCTTAATATCTCATGTGTAAAGGCACTAAAAGGTGCATCATGGAGATTCTAATAAAATGGGTAATTTCCTAGAAAAATCCATACCTTACCGAAATTAATTAGTTGAAATTAAACATTTTCCAGGTTCATATCAGGAAATATGCCACCAAAAACTCTCAAGTGTATTTCTTCAGCCTAATTCCTTTACCTCCACCCCACATGTGGCAATGATACTGAATTCTTAGAAATCTCAAAATATACCAAGCCTTTTTTTTTTTTAATGTCTAGGTGGTTTTACAAGTGCTATTCCCTGAACAGAACGTTCTCTCTATCTTCACATCTCCTCTAAGTAACTCTGTATTACTCTTTTAAGAAGCAGTTCCAATGTTAACCTACTCAATGAAGCCTTCCCCAAGCTCTCCCTGGAAAATTTCAAATTCTATGTATCTTACTTCAATCATATCTCAATTCTAAGACAAATATGTTGTTATATTTTCTCTCTACCCATCTCTCCATTAGATTTTAGGCTACTTAAAGGTTGGCTCTAATAGGCTATTCACATTTAAATCTCAAACATGTCTATCTGGAACATATTAAGCCCTCAGTAAGTGTCTGCTGAGTTTTAAAAAAAAGAATGAATAAATGAATATGCACATATTAATTTCCACATTTCATTTCAATAATATTTATTAAGCAATCTGTCACAAATCAACCACAGTATTAGGTGCTTAACAAAATTTCTACAAATTTTTAAAGTAAAAAATAAAGAAAAGATAGCTCCTCTACCTTTTACCTCACCTTTTTTAGACATTTGACCTCACTTATTTTGGGGGGGATTTTATTTAAAAATTGGTCATTATTATCTCTGAAACTTGAGGTGGGAATGCAAGAAGTAGAAACTGAAATTTATGTCATTTTAGGATATCTTTTGTCATCAAAGACCCTTTGCATCAAAAGATCCCTTTCCCTGGAGTCAAATTATATGAACATGTTAAAAATAGTTTATGCCTGTGGTTCTACCAAGGCTCCCTTATCTAGTCAATATACATGTAAGTAAATTAGAATAAGAAGTGTTTTCTCACTTGAGCAGAAGTATGAATCATTGTCTTTTCTGAGATACCATGTTACAAAGTCAAACTAATTACAGTGCTATTTCCTCTTTTAGATGCATTATTTCTAATAATTCACTGTGGAGGTGAGGCAAATAGTAATAATTTATGTCTCATCATTCATATTTTCTCACTTATATCTTTATATCTCAATTATTTCTCATTCCAACCCACTATAATGGCAAAGATAAGTTGGCATTTTCTACAAGTGTTGTTTTTTAAATAAAATCTGTGGCAATTTTGCTCTTTTACTAGGATTGTTTCCTGATGCCAAATAGCTTCCTTATCTAAATGTAATTGTCACTTCAGAGCTCTTGTACAAATTAAATAACACATGTGTTCAATAAATGGTAGTTCTCTTCAGTCCCCCTTACCCTGAAACACACAGGACCCAGAAAACATGTCCTAAAGCAGATTGTTATTATGGAATCATTCCAACATTATATGCAAAATTGGTTTCCACTCCACAGATATTTAATGGAACTGCTAAATAAGAGACAAAAGAGAAAGGAAAGTGAATTATCTATCTTTGTTAGAAATACTTGAAAAGTCAAACATTGAAATCAAGAGTGACAAAGGGGAGGGATGAGGTTTCCTAAGTAGATTACAGATTGCTGGTAATGTGTCTACTTTCTCTCAGCCAATTCCTCCTTGTGACCAACAAGGCTGGCCAAGGTTAGATTTAAAGCCCAAAGTATAGAACAAAACAAAGTTAACTTCCACATAGGAATCAAATTCATAATATTTGCTGTATTTGCCCCATCACAAAAATTCAATTATTTTAGTTACCTTTAAGTGCTACTAGAACTAATAGTGCTATGGGAGAGGTTTCATCTTGATAGCAGTACATGATCCTAAGATGCAGAAGAATCCTGAATCAAGAATAGAATCCATATCTAAAAAATGTGTAAGTGTGATTCTACTTAAAGATTCACATTAAAATAGACAAACAAGAGGCGTGCAGTCAGTTAAGTGTCTGCCTTCAGCTCAGGTCATGATCCCAGGATCTTGGGATCAAGCCCCACATTGGGCTCTCTGCTCAGTGAGGAGCCTACTTCTCCCTCTCCCTCTGTCTGCAACTCCCCCTGCTTGTTCTCTCTCTCTCTCTCTGTCAAATAAATAAAAAAAAATTTTTTAATTAAAAAAGTAAAATAAAATAGATAAAGAAGATAACACCAGAGTAACATTAGATCTATTGCTTTAGACTCAATAAGCCAGGGAAACCATCACTTACAAAATCCACCAACTCTACAAATTCTTTCCCAACTAACAGTGAATTATTGCTCTCCTTTATCTCCCATTTATCTGAATATAGATATGCTTTCTTTCTTGTTCTGCATCTCACTGTACCAACACACTAAAAATTGCCCCGTGTTTTGTACATTTGTGTATTTGCCCAACATGGTTGCAGCGATGTGCCTGTGTCTACCCACAGCAATATTTGACAATTTCATCAACATATCCCAGTCATGTACCTATTACTGATCACATTCTTATTACACTCTACCATCATAGAAAGTACTCCTTCTTACCTTCCTCAGGACTTCAAAGCATGTTTTTGTAGTATCTTTAAATCCAAGTTCATCTTATTCCACCTTGTCTGAGTACCCTCGAGGAGGCTGGTTTTAGAATCCTGACCTTGAGTTCAATGAGGCTTAGATCTAGCATACCTGCCTCCTTTCAAATTCTCCTCTGGGGTAGCATCACATAGCAATCACATATTGAGCAACTCCATCTCCTTATATAAACAAGTATACTTACAAAGTTTCATTTATAGTTACTGTGGCAGAAATATCTGGATCAGTGCTAATTTTTAGTGTGGAATCTTTGGTTCTCTCTTCAATGGTCATACAAAGACCATAGACACATCTTACTCCCAAGAAGATATAAAGTAGAAGGCAACATTTTAACATTTTCCAGAAATAGGACAATAGATTTCTTCTGAAATCTATTTGATTTATGGGAGAAAGAGTGGAATTCAAGAATACAGAAAGGATGTTATTTTTCAAGATCATTTTAATAAACAGAAACAACATCCATTTCCACCTTATTTAGAAGATAAAAAGAATCATCTTTCTAACAAGAGAATGAAGGTTATAATCTAGATTACTAGGTTTGCACATAAAAAAGCAAAATGAAAGAAGGGGCAGAGAAGATGAGAAAATAGAGGGTAAGGTAGAGGGGAGAGAGAAGGAGAGGAAAGAAAAGTCACAGGAGAAGAAAGGAAAGATACGGAGAGGGGAAAAGAGAGATAGACATTATCTAGTATTAACCCTAAGATTGTGGCAGAGGTTCAGGACAGAAATAAAAGAGGTCATAAAACCCAACTGTGTCCATTGTTACTTTCTTTCTTAAATACTTTCCCTTTTCCAGAGAAAGATTGGAAAAATGAGCTAAGTGAATTACCTTCAAAAATAATCACTCTTATTTGACCTAATTAGTTTTATGGAGCCGATAGCTCCACACCTTGCTTAAGAATTTCAGTGGTCACATGTCTGCATAGTCAAAGAGATCCCAAACAATTTCTCCAATGTATTACACATATAAACAAGTTTTCTTCAAAACCAGGCATGATGGTCATCTTTTCCTCCATTTTTCTCTTCAAAAAACATAGTTATTATAGAAAACGAGAGGAAAATTCCACTCTTCATTCATATTTGAGTTCCTCTGACTTGCTAAAATATACTGGACTGTAGCATAAGATGTAATTCCATGTATATCTATTTCTTTTTTCCTTAAAAAGAAAACTTTCACAAGATTTAATTATACAAGAGTTAAATAAAGCAGCAATTTTTTTCTATCCATGGCGTTAGGGTTTTCTTTCTTTCTTCTTTCCTTTTTCTATTTTTCTTTTAGAGTGAAAATTACTTTATCAAGAAGTTTCCATTTACATTATTAAAAATATATGTCAATCATCATCACAAGTCTGTTTTTCTTTGCTTTGTGATACAGACTCTTTATAAAGGCATTTAATGTTTTTTTTGAAGCCAAAATTAAGAAGTTATTAGAGTTAAGAGAAACAGCATGGTCATTGAGTCAAACAATCTTGAATTTGAAGATTTATCATTTACTGTGTTGGAAAAGTTGATATACTACTCTGATCCTCAATTTTATCAACTATAAAAATGGGTATAAGAACAGTTTCTACCTCTCAGTGTAATTATGAAGATTAAATGAGAAAATTCTCATGACAAATAAATAGAAAGTATTTAATATAAAATCTGGTACAACTAAGCACTTAATATGTGGTATTATTAATAGATCATATGCCAGATCATATGCCATTGAGGTATAAAATTTATCTTTCTAATAATATTACCAAAACAGGCAATGGAATTAGTGTCCTTTGGAAGAGACTTAGTTCTTTAAAAACAATGGTAGATCAAAGAACATGAAGATCAAGCCTTTAAAAAAAAAAAAAAGCTTGCTTATTTTAATGAGTATTTTTCAAACTATGGGTTGATGAATAAAATCAATTTTCTGAGTGCCAGTTGGCATTTTTTTATTAAAAAGAAAAGGAGAGAATGGAAGGGAGAGAGAAGAAACAAAGGAAGAGGAGGCAAGGAGAAAAAAAGAGAAAACAGAACACATTGTGCATATTAAGGGTAAGTATTGTTCATGAAAACTTTATTTCAGCTATGTTATATTACATACTTGGTCAAAATAAAAAATTATTCCTTACTCTAAATCAGTCAAAAAAACTTTGAAAGCCTCTAAACTTAATGGGAACTAGAACATGTGAATCCATGGGTTTCATGTTACAGGGAAAGATCCCACCACCTCGCTCATTCAAAGGTTTCTCTAATTCATGGAATGTTGCGATTGAAGCCATCTAGGGCCCTTTGGGGTATCTTTTGATATCTTCTTTTTTGAAATACTGTAAGACAGAAGTAGCTACCTATAAGAGTTTATCCAAGGGCAAGAGGGAGACTAGATGGCTTCTGAATAACCATTCCAGCTCTAGGATAATGAAGAAAGCAATGATTTAAAATGAAGAAAAGTTAACAAAATTAGAAGCATTTAAGATGTGATTCTTTTTACATTCAATAAATTCTGGCACTTACAAACAAAGACCAAGGAAATAACTCTTCTTCTAAAGATCTGATGGATTTGTGGAATAAAAGGACTAGAAAGTGTCACCCACGTCCAGCGTGCTTTACTCAAAGACACTGTTACATCTCTCTCTCTCCTTTTGCAAGGTCTATAAGGTATGTATGGAGTTTGCGGGGGGCAGGTGGGAGAGCAGTGTACAACAGGAAGGTGCATATAAGTGGTTGTGTTCACTTCAGTCTTGTTTCAAACCAAACCAGTATGGTGGTCAGCCGTCAACCAAAGAAAACAGGAGTAGGAACAGAGCCCATCAAGCTGTGTTAAGTAACCCCGTCCTTCCACAGAGATCCGTACAGTTCTTGTTCCCTGGCAGTCCAGCTGGCAACAGCACAGCAGTAATTTGAGGGGTTTTCTATAGGGTGCTTATGAGTTTGATTTCACTGTTGGCTTCTTGCCAGGGCAACCTATACACTGGGTAATGCTGTTTGTGAGTTACCCAACTATGTGCTTAGATGATAAAAGATCAGATTTTTCACTTGGTAGGCATGAGTTTTCACTTTGCCAAATGGTTTGGTTTTTTTTCCCAACTCCCCAGGTTAAGAAGACACAGTTCGTATTGTCAAGCATTTTTCCCTACCACTTTGAGTCATGTATTTTGGGGGGGAAACAAATTCTATTTTACCTGTAACTCATCAAACTGTTCTCTCTAAACTAACAACTTAAATCTTAAGAATCTTTTAAATATCAGTTCTCTCATTTTCTCCCTGCTACTCTCCTTTTTTCATACTTGCCCCCATGGCAATCAAAAAAATATATCTCTTGCCAGATTTGAAGTAAAAGGGATAAACATGATTCAATTGCTGAGGTTTAAGATGACATTCTATGTGCAACCAAATAAACTTTGCATTACCTATTTGCACTTTAATATGACTTTCTTCTGATACCTGAAAGACATAAGGTAGTTAAACAGGAATGAACTGGTCTTCATTTGGGTGAATTGTCATGTATTTGGGAATATTTAACTTTGAGTCAACCTCAGCTGCGTCCTCTATGCTTGTATCACCTCACCTTACATAAGATCTAATCAATAATATATTCCAAAATTGTTTTCCTCTTAGAAACGGAACTACTCTCACCGGTGCTACAACTTAAAAACTGAAAGCCAAAATTATGAGGGTGGGAATGAGTATGTACAAGACATACAATGAAAATACTTGGAACATGCTGTGAGGCATGGTGAATGAGCAAAAGTATTGATCTTCTCCACCTTTTAGCACATTAGTGTAAAATTTAAAAATGCTCCTTCCTCACTCTCTCAATATGTATCAATATATATCAGTATATATCCCAGCTCCAGTGGGATACCCTTCATTTATAAAACAGACACACATCTCTATACCAGGGCCACCAAGGTCACCAATTCCCTCCTACTTCAGTCAGGATACCAGTTACTTTCTTTCAATACCTAGAGACATCAAGAAGTCAGCCTCACCCCCCAAATTCCATTTCAAGGGGTGTTTTATTTCCACTGCTGTGCACTGGTAGAGTGGAAGTAGGAAAAGTCAAATCCTACCACCAGAAATTCATTAAAAGAATGTTATTAAAACAAGATTCAAAATGACATTTCATACCAAAACCATTTAACAGACACTAGTTAGCTACTATAGTACTGTCAATAGTATAATTCAGCCATATTATGGGGTAAATGGGTATCAGTAGGTTGCCCAGTGAACCAAGTCACCATCTATAACCTGGTTTCTATGAGAATATCAATTCCAAATTCCAAACAATAAACTTTCAGAACTTTACGTATTAGTAAGTTGGAGACTGCCTACAAATACAGCCTATGAATATTTCAGAGATGTCTTTTTGTGATATAGGTAAAGAAATACTGGGCGCCTGGACGGCTCAGTTGGTTAAGCGACTGCCTTCGGCTCAGGTCATGATCTTGGAGTCCCAGGATCGAGTCCCGCATCGGACTCCCTGCTCAGCGGGGAGTCTGCTTCTCCCTCTGACCCTCCCCCGTCTCACGCTCTCTATCTCATTCTCTCTCTCAAATAAATAAATAAAATCTTTAAAAAAATAAAAATAAAAAAAAAGAAATACTAAAAAATCAGGTAATTAAGTGTCAGTCTTTTTTATAAATAGGTCATATGCTCTACAAAAGGGGGAGCAAATTTTTTTTTAAAAAAAAGCAAGAATGCAATATGAAAATTATAAATTGCTTCCTCATTTACTATTAGTGAAATCTGGGATTTTCAAATACAGACTTGGAAGTATATATGAATAAATGATTATTAGTGGCTGTAACACATTGTTAATATGATGCCAATAAGAACAATAACTATGCCAATACTATATATGTATAGAGAAAATATAAACAATTCTAAAATTACGGGTATTACTATGTTCTCCTGAACATAAGTGATTCAGATGCTGCCTTCAAAAAACACAAAAAGTTTTCTAAGCTTAGGGCACTAGGAAATTTAACACAACTGTAAGTCAACCCATTCTCATGCAAATTCCAGAGAAATAACTAAATACATACTTAACGACCTGTATAACCTAATACTTTGTTTTCGTATGTGAGCAAGGCTATGTGGATCTATAAAAATATTATCTGGGCAGAGCTTTGAACATCTAGGATAAGAACTTCTCATAAAACCACCAAATATGGGGTGCCTGGGTGGCTCAGCCAGTTAAGCATCTGCCTTAGGCTCATCTCATGATTCCAGGGTCCTGTGATTAAGCCCACCCCCTTCTGTCACTCCCTGCCCCCAATCATGTCCTTTCTCTCTCTCTCATTCTCTCTCAAATAAATGAATAAATAAAAATGTTTTAAAAACCCACCAAATATGTATTATACTGATATGATACCTAAATGATCTCTTAATAAAAGCCAATTTCAAATGAGGTGAGAAAACTAGTTTGCTATAGAAAGGCAATGTTCACAAAGCCTGGATTCAAAGGAAAAAATGGATGGGCATAAATCAAAGTGTTTGTAGGAAATAACACATGAATTTTTCAGTAAAATACAACAGAATTTTACTTGCCACTTGTTGGCAATATGGGGACTGGGGAGAGAAAGATATTAGGAATTATCCTGAGGTAACACAAAGCATAGCTGAATATAACATTGTTCTCCCATTTTTAACATAACTATTGAGACTTGTAGTATGAGGTCAGAAGTGTTGCCCGTATCCAATTACACTGTGACATTCTCACTCATCTGCTCTCTCTGATGTCCATGCAGGACTTCCAAACCTTCCCCCAGAGCACCTGTGTTAGTGGACACCACACTGCACATGCTCCTTACTCATCCTTCCTCCCCCCTCTCAACCATCAGTGATCCCTTCCTTAACCAGCATGCTGTCCTTTAGTCATAGAAGTTAGCAGTAAAGTCAGAGTCCTGCTAACCATCTCTGTCAGTTCAACTGGGGATGGAAGGCCCACTCATTCTATTGCACCCACCAGAGTAGCTCAATATTCTGGGTATTGTACATTCTAACCCACTGTGAAGTCTCCACTGGAGAAGCATGATTAAGTGGTATATCCTTGTCTGTAACTGGGCAAGTGTCAGTGTGTACGCATTTGGGGTAAAGTTGTGTATATATATATATACATCTCTCTGCATAAGCACATATTCAAACATCTAAGAGTATAAAAGCTGCATGGAACTGAGTTTATCTTCCTCTTGAAGTACATCATACAAACAAATAGCTACAACTAGCATATAGAATTTTATGAAATAATCATTGTCTTTGCGTGGAAGGACCTGATAGGAAATGGGTCAGGTCTCTCACACATCAACTGGGGCAAAAGAAGGGGAACACGGTGTTCTTTCTTTGCACCCAAAACAACAAACGAGAAAATAAATCCATTTGGAAAAATTATCTCAGGTTTTCCCAGGAGAAGGAGAGTTAGGGAAGTTTCAGGTTTTTTGTTAAGAAAAACTGACAGCAAGCCTTCATATTAGACTGTATGTGTCTATCCACTAAGATTATTCAAAAATCTAAAAAGTATTCTTATTAAGAAAGTTAAGTCCAAATGAAATATTGTTTTTCAAGGATAATTCTAAAAAAGGCCTCAGGGGTTAAGGTTTTCACCAGTGGTTCTAAGAAAACAACTTATAGGGCTTTAAGTGAAGTAAGAGTAAATGGCATTTCCACAAACAATGAATCATGGAACACTATATCTAAAACTAATGATGTAATGTATGGGGATTAACATAACAATAAAAAAATTTAAAAAAAAAAGAGTAAATGGCATTTCACTGCAATGTGCTGCTATGGCCTGTATGACTTGAACTATACAAAAGAGTTTTTCTGGGATTTTGTTTTCCCTTAGAAAGGAAAACGGAAGAAAAATTTTTACATAGTCATGAGGCATAGGGCAAGAAGTGGACATATAAATAACTATTAGCTCAGTGTAAAGGATCCCTGAAGAAAGGGAAGTAGCCCAGGAGATGTGCACATCAAATAAAAACGGAGAATATGGCTATATTTCAGCTCCAACCAATATTCCCTTTTCAGGAATCATCCCCTCTGGCTCACTGCTGACAATCCATGGATAGCATATGAGTGAGATGAGTTCGTGAGTAAGATGAACAGGGATGCTCCACGGCAGGTAAATAAATTTGTTTCCGCTGAGATAATTATTCTTACCGTATGTCACTACTCTCATGGCATGAACAGGACAGGTGATGACATCCTATAAAATGCAATTTTTATTACTATACTCCTGACATCGAGCTATATAACCCATTCAGCTCTCACGATTTTTTTTTTTTTTTGCTCTGAAACTATGAGTGGGTTTTTGTTATTGTTGCTCTTGGTTTTTGCCTTTTTAAAAAATGCAATCATCAATTGTGCAATATTGTTAAGAGACTGGGGGAAAATGGGACTGTCATTATTTTAGGCTATCTGGTCCTATACAAGGACTACATATGTTATTATTTGAGATAGCTGAATGTAGCTATTTTACTTGGATTATTTTAAGGTTAACATCTGTGACATGATATAACTTCTGTGCAGTACCTATATTCTCAAATAAATGCCCTCTCCCAAACCTCAAGTCCTTTCAGACCTAACATAGGCAAGAAACAAGGAATCACAAGCCTTTGTACCAACAAATAATTTTTCCAACTATAATTCATTAGTACCTTATTCCAAAATCATATGAATACTTACAAGATGGTTAATCCTCATTAAAAACTAAGATTACATGACATAATTACATGTAAATAAGAAAAATGAATTAAACTCTTACCCTTTCCTATGTCGGGCACTAGTTGTGAATCATATATACAATTAGAGTTATATTGCTAAGCTAAAAATATTGGTAAAGATCTAAAAATGACAAACAGTGCCTTTTAAATTAATGTCTTATTAGTTGAGTGAAGTACACTGACAAAGAATAATTTATGCTTATTCAAACTGCACTCGACATCTTCAGGTGTTTCCAAATGAGCTCACAGAAGAGTGATTAAATGCATCTGATAACAAGCCACACATTGCTGAAATTACTTACCGCCTCATTTTATGATTAATTAAACATGTAGATTAAAGTTGCAAAAGAATTTAGATTAATGAGCAAGTTAAGTCTTGCTGATATAAGTGAATTGGGAATTGGATGCTCTGTGGAACTTTATAAACATGCATTTTATAATGAATAAGACAAGGCTACATGCAGAATCGTGGCCACCAGGGCCTTTTGACGATGCAGTCTTTTTTAACATGGTTTGACAGCTTTCAAATAACATTCTTCTATAGGCTTTAAACTTTGTGCTTTGCTGTAAAACACAAGATTACATAACTCATGTATCAGGAGTACGATTATTTTCAAGCTCTCCAAGGTAATGACCCCCTGTAGCAGCAGCTGTTCAGAAAAAATTACAAGCTCAATTGTTATTTTAATCAGAGATAGTTTCATAGTTAAAAGCAGTTATGCAACTTGTAAAATTATATGACACCTCATCAGTACCTTCTCTTCCACACTCCTTCCTCCAAAAGCAAAACCATCCCAAAAAAGTCATAGTTTCCAGAGGACTTATTAACAAACAGGATCCTTAATCATTCATAAAATATTCAAAGCCATTTATTAGTGAAGTTTCTGTGCTAGGAAAGGTAATGTTTAAATTTATGACGACTCATATCAGCTCCAAGAGTGTGTCAAAATATCTGCTAGGGTTTGCTGAGTCTCCAATTTTTCTCTTTTAAGATCAGTTTTACCTAATCCACATAGCTTAGGCTGTGTCAAAAGCCAAGTTGGACTTTATGATTTTCCAGGGCAAGAGAAATTCAGGTTGTTCACAGAGGTGTAGTACATTCTCCTTTGCAAGTGATACAGAAGTGGAGAGAAATTGAGCTTAAGTTACTAAACTAGCTTGTGGTTTAAAATCTATTCCATTTTTATTACTAAGCTTGTAGCACAATGCCATTTTATTATTACCATAGCATAATAAAGACAATCCTAAAATTCATTGAATGGATCCAATCTGCTATCTAAAATATATCTCTAACTCTCTTCTACTTATTTTCAGATCTTATGCATGATTCATTTTTTGGCAAGAGTGAGATTTTTATAGTGTTAAATTTTTTCTTTTTAATTCAGATTTTTTTTAAACTCTAAAGACTTACCAAGAAAACTATGGAAATTTTTACATAAGGATCAAAAGGAACTGTTTCATGACACAGGTGGCAAATTACCATCATTAACCCCCATATTCATCATGCGGACATAATTGCCCATTTAAAGATTTATGTTAGTGAAAATATAATATTGAGACATAAGTCTCTGACTATACTGAAATTTATTAAAAGTTAAAATCAGCTTTATAAGCAGCCAAAACAAAATAGTCTCCATTGGATTTGTTTATTTCCTTTCAGTTTTATTAAGTCAATGTCTTTCACCGAGTAATATAAACCACATCTTATCACCACAAAATGTTATTTTAAATTTATAAGCTTTTCCTCCTTGTAATTCAACTTGAATATAATAATAAGGATTTCTAGGTAAAAATATGGACACAAATACTTCAAGGACCAAATAATATACTTTTTGTTTATATGAAAATTTAAACTTCTCATTTACCTTCTTCAAAAAAGGAAATCTGACAACAAAGTGGTTACGTCAGTCCAAAAGAGGCTACATTAGATATCTAAAAATAATTCTTTTGCAATCGTAAGATGTATTTGGTATGTGCCAGACAGACATAGACTATTCAGACAGTTCAACAAGACACCAAATTTTAAGGAGCAGGATCTTTCCACTCCAGTCATTGCCATATTATTTCTAGACCACACAAATTATGAGGCGTGTCCTGGAGTTACTAATAATTTAATAGAAATTGTGTCACTCCTATGGCATTTTAATACAGGAAGATACATTTATTTCCCCATAAAAGTAATTTTTGTGAAATAACTTTTAAGTCCTAAATACTGAATATACTTAGCTATTATTATTAGCATGTTTCAATTTTTCTGATAAATGCTTTATATAGTTTTCCTTCATAGAGTACATAAATTTACTGGTCATTTAAAGTTAGGAGTTAAATGTTTACTTGAAATACCAAAATAGGTACTTCACCTTGAAATTTTTAATAAATGGGCAATTTAAAATATCCCAAATCAGCCATAATGTAATATAAAAATTCCTAACATTATTTTCATTAAATCAAGATGGCAATTTATTATAATACATAGTTTTTATTCTACAACACATAGTCATGTGGCCTATGAACCCTGCATTTCTAAGGGGAGATTAATATTTTCTTTATCACATGTATAGGCTGAAAAAAAGTATAAAACATACTCATCAGAAACTAAAATGAGACAACTAAACTCATTTTTGCATGTAATTGGGTCAAAGTTTGTCAAGCTGAACTATAAATGCATTAATACCCACAATACTGCCAAATGCTGAATTATTAATGTTGTCAGCTCCTCAGTTTCAGTTCATGCCCTATGGAGGAGTTTTGTGTGATTCAACAAAACTTAGTCTCTCAACATGTTTACAAGCATCCTAGGGCAACATATCTTAAGCTAAAAATAAGGTAACTCTCAACCAAGCAAACTGTCATCAAGGTCAGTGGAAGGTTCACAAATGCAAAGAACCAATCTATAATAAAGGGGGCAGATGAAGCCAGGTGCTACCCCATGCAAGATCCTTGTCAGCTCAGCACCCAGCAGTTGACGAGAGGTGGTTCTTCACTAGGCAGGATCGGCAACATTATGTACTACACCTGTGAGTTGTATATGTTAATTTAAGTATTCAAGAGCCAAAAACAGTGCTAAAAATTGGCTCCCAAACTATTATGGTTTATCACTTTTTATTAACTATGTAAATTCTTTAGTTCTCTTAAGCAAATACAGTTAGTTAACTAGTCCTGAATTTTTTCTTCAGGAAAGAAATAAAAAGATTTCTCTGTTTTCTAGATTAGCTTTGCTAAATCACTTTTAAATTCCCATGTATCCAAAATATTTTTGTAAGTGCACATTAACAGTGCTCTTATATAAGGTCTTATATAAGATGATTGGAGATTTAAAGGCTGATTATTTTTTAAGGTCAAAGGTTTCTAAACTTTACTTTGTATCCTATATCACTTCTGTGTATCTTATATCACTTCTTTTTGAAATCAAAACTAATTTTATTCATAAAATAAAAAATTACCCCTGAAACTACTATAATGTTATACATCAATTATACCTCAATAAATAGATAGATAGATAGATAGATAGATAGATAGATAGATAGATAGATGCAAATGAATTCAAGATTTGGGAAAACTTAGGGTTTCTGGTACTCTCCTTTCCAATTCTTTATTCAATGCATAAGTCCCTTATAAATAGAAGTGTTTCTGAGAAATATTGAATTGTGGTAGTAAAGTGATTTAATTTGTATGTAAAGTTTAGCCAATAATCCCAATAGTTTTAAATATAAGTTAAAAGTAGAAGATGTAAAGAAACTGAGTGTTAAAGTCACCTAAGCCTTAGTATTGGACCACAAAAATGCAATGCAATCTTCATTTGTCATGGAAATAGGAAATAAATGGGAACATTTGTTATACTCATAAATTATATATATTATACCTGGGCTCTTATACAAAGTGATGAGGGGTCACAAAGTCCTTCTTGAAGCATTTTTCTTTCCTCATCAGAAGATATAGAATGTCTAAAAAGAAGAAACTAATCGTTATTGGACCCACTATCTGCCAGATATAAAATAAATGTTCTCTATGCATCATATAATCTTCCCAACAACCACACCCATTTTATAGATAAGGGGATTGAGTTTCAAATAGGCAAAGGAATTTGTCTGGAATCCCACCAAGTGGTGATGAGAGTAAAGCCCTATGAACCCAACTCTAAAGTCCATTTGTTCTTACATTTATTTATGGCCTATACTATTTTTGTGTTTATGTTATTCTTCACTATCTAGAATCCCCATCTGCTTCTTCTCAGTTAATCCATTCCTACCACTTCCTTCTAAGTTTTACCTATTCCCAAAAGTATGTTGTGTTCTCAGCAGTTTGTTTAAAAGCCTCTATTACAACAATTCAAGTTACACTGATTCACACAATATATATTTATATAATGTCACCAATGTTATCATCTATATTACAACAATGTAATTACAAAATGGTTTCACTGACATTAGTGTATGTCTCTCCCATTCTCCATTCTATACCCCCTATCTTTCTCACAGGAAATTTACTGCTACTACTAGTGGTAGTAGTAGAAGCATTAGTAGTATTATTATATATTACCAACTTCAACAAACCACCTTTTGCTCTCATGCTGCTCTCTGGATCCCCAAAATCTTAGCCTCTGCTTTCATTCTGCTCAAATGTTCTCATACCCTTAAACCACCTCTCATTCCTTCCCAATCAAAAATTCTACTCTTGAATATTTCAAAAAATGTGTAGACACTCCTGATTATCATTTATGCAATAAATATCCAAGCATTTACTGTATGCTAGAAACTAAGGATAGATAAATAAGATAGACTTTTTTTTTGTCTAAAAGCTTACAATCTACCACAAAGAAAGATAAGTAAACCAAAACTTGTAACATAGATTTGTGTCATAATAAATGTAAAAAAAAAAAAAAGTGATGTGGGTACAAAAAACAAAGAGTAATAAATCATCTGGGTGGCAGCAGTCTAGAAAGGCTTCATATAGAAGGTGGTATATATAATAAACCTTCAGTGGATAACAGGATGCAGGCAGAGAAATAGCAATATAAACATCTATTTTTTAATATTTTCTGTGTGAAAAGCACTCTTAATATAATTCATGCTCAATATATATTATGTAATTTTTTTCACATTTATGGAGAATTCTGCTTCTGACCAAAATGGACTAACAGGGACTGGATTTACCCTTCTGACTTAAACAACTGGAAAAAAGCCAGACAAAATATAAGAAAACAACAGTTTTCAGACATTAAGCAATGATGAACAGTGATTCTTAAGGGAAAAAAATAAGGTCATCCCTATGGTTGTCCCAGCTTATCACATGGAGAAAGCAATTAACATCTACAGTGCACAAAGCCAGAGCTTAATGGTCTCAGTGAGTTAAGAAGATGGAACTGGGAGTCTAGAAGGCCAAGGTGGCTATAGGGCAGAATAACAGGAGAGAGACCTACACAGACTTACAGAAATTTGCAAGTTCTCACAAGAATTTAGCCAATAACTGACCAGCTCATGTGTGTGAGAAAGCTAACCAAGGTTAGGGAAAGATACACCTAAAAGGAGTAGAGAGAACAATCCCCAGAATTCACATAAGGCCAGGAATAGTTCATTTTTCCATCATCAAAAGTATAAAACTTCATAACACAAGAAGCACTTGTCAAAGTATTCAGAACAGTATTACCTCAGTAGTGAAGATAATTAATCCTGAAGGCTATACTGGTTTCAACTGACAGAGCTTAAAAGCAAGTATTGAAAAGATCAAACTGTTTCCAAGTATCTTAACTGCATACCAGAAAATATGTCCAAAAATATTTATAGGAATACAGAAACATTTAGTACTCAACAAGGTAAAATGCTGCCATCCAATAAAAGATTACCAGCCATACACAGAGGAAGAAAAATACAACCCGTAATGAGGAGAAAAATCAATCAATTAAAACCCAGAAATAACAAAGATGAAAATGAGTATACAAGGATATTAAAACAGCTATAGTTGCATTCTACTTATTCATGGAACTAAAAGAAAGACTAAACCTATTAAGCAGAGATATTGATTATATTACAAAGATTCAAGTTGAACTTCCAGGAATAAAAAATTCAATGTCTGAGATGAAAAATACACAGGGTGGAATTAAAATCAGATTATACATTGCATGACAAAGACAAGTGAACTTGAAGACTTATCAACAGAAACAATACAAAATGAAATAGAGTGGAAAAAATAAGATGAAAAAATGTGAACAGAATCCATGAACTGCAGAACATCTTCAAGCTGCTTAATATATGTGTAATTGGATTCCCCAAAGAATGGGACTAAACAAAAAATTTCTGAAGAAATAATGGCTGAAAATTTTCCAGATGTGACAAAAACTATCAACCCACAGATACAAGAATTCAAAATACTTGGGGCTCCTGGGTGACTCAGTGATTAAGTGTCTGCCTTCGACTCAGGTCATGATCCCAGGATCTTGGGATCAAGCCCTGCATCGGGCTCCCTGCTCAGCCGGGAGCCTGCTTCTCCCTCTTCCCCTCCCCCTGCTTGTGTTCCCTCTCTTGCTGTATCTCTCTGTCAAATAAATAAATAAAAATCTTAAAAAAAAAAAAAAGAATTCAAAATACTCCGAGCTCAAGAAACATTAACAAAACTACACTAAGGCATATAGTAATCAAATTGCTTACAACCAGTGACAAAAAAAAAATCTTAAAATTAGCCAAGGAAAATGACACATCACACAGAGAGGAACATATATAACAATTTTATCTGACTTCTTTTTTAAAACAATGCAAGCCAAAAGACAATGGATCAACATCTTTAAATTACTGAACAACAAAAAGTGAATCTAAAAATTCTATACATAGCAAAATAAAAATTTTTCAGAAATACAAAAGCAGAGGGGCACCTGGGTGGCTCAGTTGGTTAAGCATCCAACTCTTGATTTTGGCTCAGGTCATAATCTTGGGATGGTGAGATCGAGCCCCACATCAGGGTCTCCACTCAGCAAGGAGTCTGCTTGAGATTGCTTCTCTTGATTCCCCTTCTCTTGCCCTACCCCTCCCTCTACGCTCTCTCTCTCCCTCTCGAAAAAATAAATCTTTTTAAAAAAAATTCTTCAGGCAGAAGGTAATGTTACCAAATGGAAACTGAATCTACACAAAGGAATAAATGCACTGAAAATAGTAAATATGTGGTAAATATAAAAGACTTCCTTATTTTTTAAATATCTTTAAAATATTATTGCCTATTCAAAGCAAAAATAATTATTTTTAAGTTTATAACATATGCAGAAGTAATGTGTATGACAATAGCACAAATACTAGGAGGGAGAAATATAAGTATACTATTGTAAGATTCTTATGTCATATGTGAAGTGGGATAATACTACTTGAAATAAGACTGTGATAAGTCATATAGGGTTCTTATAAATTCTAAAGCAACCATTAAAACATAATTAAAACAAAAAATTAAAAGTAATAAGCCAACAAAGAATTTTAAATGAAATTATAAAAAATTCTCAATAAATTAAAAGAAAGCAGGAAAAGGGAACAATGAACAGATGGCACAAATAGAAAACAATGAGCAGATCATGTATTTAAACTCAGTCACATCAATAATCACATTAAGAGTAAATGGTCTAAATATCCAAATTAAAAGGGAGGAATTGTCATACTGGATAAAAAGCAAGACTCAACTGAATACAGTCTTCAAGAAATTCACATTAAAAATGAAGACACAGGGTGGGAGGATGGGTTAGCCTGGTGATGGGTATTGAGGAGGGCACGTTCTGCATGGAGCACTGGGTGTTATGCACAAACAATGAATCATGGAACACTATATCTAAAACTAATGATGTAATGTATGGGGATTAACATAACAATAAAAAATTAAAAAAAAAAAATGAAGACACAATACTCTAAAAGTGAAAAGATGGAAAATATATTACCCATAGTACCACTAATAAAAAGAAAGTTGCAGTGGCTACCAGACAAAGTAGATTTCAGAGCAAAGAATATTACTAGCTATAAAGGGATCCTTGTATAATGATAAAGGGGTCAATTCATTAGGAGGATTTAATGACCCTAAACATCCATCCACCTAGTAGAGCTTCTAAATATAAGAAAGACGGGGCGCCTTGGGGGTTCAGTCGGTTGAGCATCCGACTCTTTGTTTTGGTTCAGCTGGTGATCTCAGGGTCATGGGATTGAGACTCTCAATGGGCCAGGCTCTGGTGCCCAGCAGGGAGTCTGCTTGGGATTATCTCTCTCTGCCCCTCCCCTACTCGTGCCCCCTCTCTCTCTCAATTAAATAAATAAATCTTTTTTTAAAAAAAATAATAAATACAAGAAAGAAAAACTAATAGAATTTCAAGGAGATGGGAGATGAACCATGAGAGACAATGGACTCTGAAAAACAAACTGAGGGTTCTAGTGGGGAGGGGGGTGGGAGGATGGGTTAGCCTGGTGATGGGTATTAAAGAGGGCACATTCTGCATGGAGCACTGGGTGTTATACGCAAATAATGAATCATGGAACACTACACCAAAAACTAATGATGTAATGTATGGTGATTAAGATAACATAAAAAAAAAATTTCAAGGAGAATTATAATCAGAGTTTTCAATATCTCTCTCAGGTAATGATAGAACAAGTAGACAAAAAATCAGTAAGGATATAAAAGACCTGAACAATACTATCAACCAACTTTACCTAATTTACACTTACAGAACTTGCCGCCCAACAAAATAATTAGGAATTCAATAACACAAAGATATCCAGAAAATCCTTAAATACTAGGAAATAAAATAATACTTCTAAATGACCCACAGATCAAGGTAAAAATCAAAAGAGAAATTAGAAAGTATTTCAGACTGAATAAAAATGAAAACACCACATATCAAAATTTATAGGATGCAGCTAAAGCAGTACTTAAAAGTAAATTTATAGCACTAACTCCTATATTGAAAAAGGTCTCAAATTAATGATCTCAGCTTTCACCTTAAGAAACTAGAAAAAAGAGAAAATTAAACCCAAAGTATACAGAGAAAAGGAAATAATAAGGATAAAAAAATGAGTAAAATAGAAAACAAAAGCAATATTAAATTTTGATATGTTGTGTTTACATTCTCATATTAGAAATAAGAGAGGTGACATCACTAAAGATTCTACAGATCTTAACAGGGTAGTAAATATTATGAACAACTCTATGCCAATAGATTCAACAACTTAGATGAAATGCTCTTAAATAAAGTCCATAACTCAGAAGAAATAGATAACATAAATTGCCCTATATCTATTAAAGAAATTGAATTTTCAGTTAAAAATCTTCCCAGAAGATAACTCCAAGCACAGATGGCTTCATTAGTGGAATCTTTTAAGTATTCAAAAAGAAATAATACCTATTGTACACAAACACTTCCATAGAATTTAAGAAGAGGAAATACTTCCCAACACATTCCATGAGGCTACAGTAATCAAGTAATCAAGATAGTGGCATAAAAAAAAAAGAAAAATAGATCAATGGAAGAAAACAGAAATTCCAGAAATAAACCTATTTGGATATGATCAATTGATTTCCAACAAAAGTGCCAAGGCAATTTAATGGGGAAAGGACAGCCATAAGCAAAAATATAAACTTCAAACTGTATCTCATCCCATTACCAAAATTAGCTCAAAATGAATCACAGATCTCAATTAAAAGCTTAAACTATAAAACTTCTAAAATAACACAAAGGGGAAAATCTTAGTGACCTTGGGTTTTGCAAAAATTTCTTAAATGTGACACGAAAGGGATGAAATATAAAATAAAATAATAAATTGGGCTTCATCAAGGTTTAAAAGTTTTGCTCTTCAGGACACTTAAAAAGTAAGCCAGAGACTAGTAGAAAATATATGCAAAACATGAATATCCAATAAATAACTTGTAATTTAGAATATACAAAAACTATTACAACTCAGTAAAAAAGAAGACAACCCCATAAAAAAAAAAAAACCCAGCAAAAATCTAAAAGGCACTTAAACAAGGTAGATGGATGGCTAATAAGCACATGAAAAGATGCTTAACACCATCAGTTCTTAGGGAACTACAAATAAAAACCACAATGAGATACCACAGTAAGCATTTGCATGGCTAAAATTGAAGACTAAATAAAGGTCATGACCACCAGGGAGAAAACAGGGGGAGTGGGCCTCCAATTTAAAATAGGGTAGTCACAGGGGCGCCTCGGTGGCTCAGTCAGTTAAGAGTCTGCCTTAGGCTCAGGTCATGATCCCAAGGTCCGGGGATGGAGCCCTGAATCAGGCTCCCTGCTCAGCCGGAGTCCGCTTCTTCCTCTCCCTCTGCTCCTCCCCCTTCTCATGCTCTCTCTCGCTCACTGTCTCTCTCAAATAAATAAATAAAATCTATAAAAAAAAAAAAAAAGAAAGAAATATAAAATGTACCACTGCTTCTTTGAAAACAATTAGCAGTTCTTTAATTTTTTTTTTTAAGATTTTATTTATTTATCAGGGAGAGAGAGAGAAAGCACAAGCAAGGGGAATGGCAGGCAGAGGGAGAAGCAGGCTCCTCGCTGAGCAGGGAGCCCGATTTGGGACTCGATCCCAGGACCCTGGGATCATGACCTGAGCCGAAGGCAGACGTTTAACCGACTGAGCCACCCAGGTGTCCCAAAACAATTAGCAGTTCTTTTAAAGTCAAACATACACCTATGTAATCTAGCCATTTCACTCCTAAATATTAACCCAAGAGAAAGGAAGCTTATATCTACCCAAAGATAATGTCCAAAGTAGCTTCATTTGTAATAAGCAAAAATTAGAAAGAATCTGAATGGATAATCAAATTGTGGTATATCCATACAATGAAATACTACTCAGCGATTTAAAAAATAAGTTATTGACACGCACAACACGAGTGAATCTCAAAATAATTATGCTGAATGAAATAAACTAGACGAAAAAGAATACATATCATTCCACTTACATAAAATTTTTTTAAATGCAAACTAATCTACAGTGACAGCAGATCGATGATTGTCTAGGTGTAAAGTCGGGGAAAGATCAAGGAGGGGAAGAAGTGAGGGACTCTGAAGAGACATTAAGAAAGAAACTGTTAGGAGTGATGGATATGCAAATTACCTTGATTGCAGAAATGGCTTCACTGGTGTATACCTACATCAAAACTTATCAAATTGTACACTTCAAATATATGCAGTTTATTATATGTCAATTATACCTCAATAAAGCTGTAAAAAAATGCAGTAGGTAAGATTCTCACTTCACAGGTGAGGAAGCTAAGGCTCCAAGAGATTATACAATTTGCCTAAGATCACAGCTAGTACACAATAGTACCCAGGGGTGGCAGGGATTCCATACCATATATTTCAAAACTAATATGAAACATCTAATATAATTCTGATGCACGAAAGGCACTCAAAATTGTTCGGGGGTTTTAAAGTATTAGAGGCATATAAAAAGCCTAAGATGTGAAAAAGTAATATATTTTAACTTTCCCAAAGGATATTTAATTTTTTATCACTTAAAATTTCTATTGTGTACTTATTGATAGGATATTTAAATTGCTAAAGAAGATTTTTTTAACCTAAAATATTTTAATTGATAGAATATATGACAGAGTTTCTGTAATGACCTCAAAAATATTTTACTGGAACCTATTATGCACCACATAATATGCACTATTTGCTAGGCCCAAGTGAGACAGATTTTTAAGTCATACATAGGTAATGAAAGAGCACCCTTTGATGAAGCAATGGCAAGGGGCTCAGTGTGTCAGAAGGCTAAGGTGCATATACAGTTGAATGGAAGACAGAGATAACCAGAAATTCTAGGTCTCTAAAAAAGGAACAATGTCCATGTTCCTTCCACCAATTACAAGGTTCCTGCCATGAAGAAGGAATAATGGCCAAAGCATTTCCCAGCGAGGAACTGTTAAGTTTTGTTTGTGTCAGTCACTTTTTTGCTCTTCTTTTTCATATATGTATATTTCATTTCCTCCCACAAATAGCTTATAAATTCCTAAGGACTAAATCTTCCTTTTCCATTTTTAAATTCCACTTGATGTCCAAAGAGTCCTGAATTCATATTCTTATTGAGTGAATGAATAAATGAATGAATGCATATTACTGTTACTCTGAATGATAAAGTAATGAGAATGACAAGGATCATTTATGAAATCAACTTGACTTTATCCCATTCTCTTGAAAAAGTCTATTTTTTCTTAATTTTTATTCCCATAAGTATTTTCTTGCTCATGAGTATACTACTTTCCTACATATTTCCTCTTCCCTTGAAAGAGACAAGTAGACAGGGCATATATCCTAAGTATAATATGTGCTGTGACTACACCTTCTGTGGAGAAGGACAAAATACAGCAATATAACCAGAGAGTCCTAGTCATCACTTTGTCTGAGAGAATTTTAAAAATAACCAAATTCTGTGCACCTGTTTTATTCCATGTACTGACCCCTGATAGGAATGCCATAATCTCAAGCATAGTTACTCTTCTCACTCACAGTATCCAAATTTTACCTTACCCTTCTGAATTCAAGGCCCTGCCTGGTGCATTTTAACCCTTGGTTAATGTCTTTTGTGTTTATGTTATGCCTTTAAATCCTCAAAATAATTTTTTTCTGTTTTTTTTATTATGTTCATTTAGCCAGCGTATAGTACATCATTAGTTTTTGATGTAGTGTTCAAAGGTTCATTAGTTGCGTATGACACCCAGTGCTCATCACAACATGTGCCCTCCTTAATACCCATCACCCGGTTATCCCATCCTCCCATCCCGCTCCCTTCTGTAACCCTCAGTTTGTTTCCCAGAGTCCAGAGTCTCTCATGGTTAAAAATAATTTTAAGTATATTCTCATTCCTTTGAAAACACATCTTCCTCCCTATTCTCCATGGAAAGAAAAAATATTCCCAATTTTCACTGGGGATCTAACCAATGAGACAGCAAGGGATTTGAGCATTGACAAGAGATAATTAGCATGATCATTTCCCTCTCCTTTTTCAATAACTCAGTACTGTGATGAATGACAAGAACAGGGAAAGCAATAGGAGTCATTTTGACTCATACTCTTTACCACATATAATCTGACCAGGCCCATTGATTCCACATTGGCAAGTGTCTTCTCCCGGTTCCCCAAATACCCACCTTTTACCTCCTGCCTAAACTATTGCAATAGCCCTCACAAGCTGTTTCTCTAGTTCAAGTCTTTCTTCCCTCTAATCAACTCTACAAACTGCTGGTTGAACTACTTTTTTAAAAGCAAAGCTCTTGCCATACCACCAGACTATTTGGTTGTGATGGCCCCCTAAAATCCACAAATGCCTTAACCTAGCCTCATAGGCCACAGTGGTATGATCACACTAAATTTTCTAGCTTATACGTACCATATACCTCAGTCAGGCTGGACATCTCATTGGTTCCTATCTCATACTTTCCTGTTTCCATTTGTCTATCCCATACCCATCCCTGTGATATCCTCTCACTAACAGGATGCTCCTCTCTTCATCCCCTATTCCACTGACAAAATTCTACTCAAGTGTCAAAGATCATCAAAGAGTCTACTTCCCAGAGTCCTTCTTCTTAAAGGAATGTATCTTTAATTCTTTTGAACTGCCCCCCCCCCAGAGTACTATTTTTTTACTTTATTAAGGCACTTAACATATTCTGCATAGAGAATTACATCTCAACTCTGCAATAATCAATGTAACTTAATTAACATTTATTAATCCCTCCTTTGAGCCATGCACTGAGACACTAGGTACACAAAAAGGAATAAGAGGGTTTAATAATTATGTCTAGATTCTAAGGTTCTTGATGACAGGAGTTTTGTGCACTTTTATTTATTTCCAATACAGCATTTAATGTTCTGCTTTGAATATAATCAGTACTCAGTATATATTTGTGGAGTTGAATTAATTTCCCATAGATACTAAGCACTCTCCTGGGAAGTAAGTATTTGTTATCAGAAAAAAAAAGGGATTTTATGTAACTTGGAAAACAATCACATCTTTAAATAGTTTTCAAAGGGCAAGTTGAAAGTTAGATTGACCATTGATTACGCCATCCAATGTGAAGACTATAATGGGTCAGATCCCTCCTCACTAAGAGACTAACTTCCAAGTAGGACAGGCTGCTTCAAATGAAAAATTCCCATATGACCAGAGCTTCCAAGATCAGTTTGGTCTAGTAAAGATGATTATTGCTTTATATCATAGAAATCTTGTACTTGTTTCTTGTATTCTCCTGGGAGTTTATATAGGACAATTTAAGTTGATATCAATATTTAAATACGTATATATCTGGGAGATACACACTTCTTGTTTGACCTAGCCACATCTCCACACCCCTAAAATGTATGCTTTCAAGACTAAACATAGCATTTCTGAAAGCCTAGATACAATGACACCTTTTGGCACTATGAGATTGGGCAATCCTTGAGTTTACTCTCAATATGTTTATGTTACCTCCCTTCCTGGGAAATAGAATGGAAAAACACAGTAAGGCTATTTTAAAAGATGGAACCAGAGATAGAAGGAAATGAAAATGGTGAATAGCATTATTCAAAAAACAATATTAAAACAAAAAACTTCTTGACAGTGATACTTATTAATAACAAGAAAAAATTCAAGCAGCAAAAATGAGGTAAAGAGAAGGAGCTCACTGCTCAATGACCAAACCAAGCTCCAGCAACTAGCACCTGTCAGGATAAGAGCTCCTTGGGTGAGCCCAGCTCCTCCCATGGGCTCTCTCTAAACAGAGTGGCACACCTCTCCTCCAGGAAAAAACTCAGCAGGGCATAAGTCACTCTGCCTATTACTGAAAGTCAATTTAGCAGCACAAGGATCTAAATTAAGGGACAGTCTCAGAGAAGGAAAGAGTAATGCACTCTCTTTGTGTAGGAGAAGCAGAAACCCAAAAATCTAGAACATGAAATTTATATTTCTGAAGAGAACTATTAGCATAAAATGGTTGCAATATTCCAACAGTATGAGAAAAAGACAGTACAGGCCTTTTTCATGGCATTTAGGCTCAGAGTAAGATGTAAGAATTCTCAAACTACAATGTAAACAGATTTGAGATATTCTGCAACAGCTGAACCTATGAAAATTTTATCAGATAAGTTCATAATCAAGGATATTCTAGGGGTGCCTGGGTGGTTCAGTCAGCTAAATGTCTGACTCTTGATCTCAGCTCAGGTCTTAATCTCAGGGTCATGTGTTCAAGTCCCGCATTGGGTTCCATGCTGGGTATTAAAAAAAAAAAAAAAAAGAATATTCTAAATAAAATGAACCCCTGCTGGTGTTCTAGAGTGGAAAGAGATGTGTTCTGAAGTCAAATGGACTGTGTTTGAATCCCACCTCTGCCTTTTTCTTCCTTACATTCCTTCCTCCTTCCTTCCTTTATCTTTATTTTTTGTTCAGTTGTTCACGCATTCAACAAATATCTACTGGGAAATTACTGTGTCAGGCACCGTGATAGAAACTGGGTATACAGGTTTGAACAAAGTAATCATAGTCTCAGCCCCAACAGAACTTTTAATCTAGTGAAGAAAATAGACATTAAATAAATACAAATGTATGATATTTATTAATCATTTTAAAGTGCTTTGAAAGCAAAAAATAAATCAGAATTTAGCGAAAATAACTGGGGACTTGGAAGCGGGAGGAAACGATCTTTTAAGATTATTGGAAGGATTAAAAATAACAACATAAAAGTGCCTTGCACAATGCCCAAAACATACAGGTGCTCAACACAAGCAACAGCTGCTTTTTGTTAACTTCTCTGTGCCAAATATAGACCCACTCCTCTCCTGCCACAGACACTGGGAAGTGTTAGAGCGCTGGTCTGGCCAGCAATGTTGTGGGAGAGTGGCAGCCTGTTCCCTCTTAAACAGTTCAGATTGCTGCACAGCTTGTTGTTCTATCAGTTTTCTATATAATCATAATCTTAACCAATCCACAACTTTGTTTCAGGTATATCTGGGTTTCATTTCCTGCTTAGTATCCTTGAGATCACTTATAAATTTTATCCTATTGGTTACATGGGATATTTAACCCTCAGTCAAACTAATTCTCAAGAAACAACCAACATCAAAAACTGAGACGAATTCATTCTATGTGGAAGACTTGCTTGAAAAACACAACTAAGGACTGCCTTCAAGGTTGTAAGTATATGGCTGAATAGAATATTTCATTGTAGGAAGTCTTTTGAAAACTTAAAAATTATCTTTTTTGACCATGATTAATCCTCTATCTTGTTCTTAGAAAGCAAACATTCAACAAACCTTAAAATTTGACAAATCCTAATTCAGGTTTAGTATGCTGCTAGATCAATAAAGATTATCACTTCTTTCCCATTATCTTAACTTTATCACCTCACAACAGTAAAACTAATTCCAACAGTTTTCCAGTCTCTTTGATTGTACAAAATGAACAAGAGTACCCTTAGTTCATATAAGAAACTTAATAGGGATTCTTCAGTCCTTAATCAAAAAGGTGACCCTGCATACAATTTAATGGACATGCATTAGGTGCTGTCTTAAAACTTTGCAAGCAGCATACAGGCTAATTGAAAACTATCTCTAAATGAAAGAAAGAAAGGACAAAAGGGAAGGAAGGAAGGAAGGAAATATTCATTACATTAAAAGTCACTTTACAGAAATGTGATTCCAAAAAACTTCCTAACCTCTAAGACTAAAAACATCATATAACATATTTGAAACCTAATTCACATGATTCTTTGTTCTAGAAGATACAAGGATGTTTCTTGGTAATAGTTACAATGAGACATTTCTAAAGATCTCCCATATAAAATTTTAGAGTGTGATACATATATGATTATTTTCATATATATCAATCTTTCCCCAAATAAAGCAAAATTATTGTCATTGGTTTTTCTACCAAGGGGGTACCCATTTCCCTAAATTCCTACAGCTGTTCTTAAAATTAACTGAATTGAAATCAATAAAATTAAACAAATTAGAGGGGAAAACGATAGAACTCTTTTTAAGTTACTACTGTCATCCAAATAAGTATTTCCACATCTTAAATAACAATCCTCAAACCCATTTTATGATTTTACAAAAATCTCCTATTTCAGTAATCTTGTTTCATTAATTTCTCTCCCTTTTGTCTCCTCTGTTCAATTACTGCAGTGAAACTGGAGGGACAGGTATTTCTTCCATTTATTCAACCACATCTTCTCAAAAAGCTCCAGGTGCTCAAAGTTTTCTTATATTCAGCTCTCTTATTTACACCCACATTTTTCAGGCCTTACTTTGTCAGCCTTCCCCCAGATATTGCCTTTCAATTCCTATCTGTTCCATGACTGCGAGTCCAGGGAAAAACTCCCTGTAACTAGTCACAAAATCAATAGTGCCTTCTACAAATGGCCACTACCAGAAAGCCCAGAATGTTTCCATCCCTTAAGCCTGTCAACTATTCATTAAGTATGTACTTCCTACTATATCAAATATCAAATTATGTGTGACCAATCTCACCTCAAAATAACCCATTCTAGCTGGTGATGCTATATGTATGTAGTCATGGAAGAAAATAATATTTATAGAAGGAATATATATATATATATATCTGTATTCTGCACTTTGTTAAATGAAACTCAGAACACTAGTGGCAGGGCGCCTGGGTGGCTCAGTTGGTTAAGCCACTGCCTTCGGCTCAGGTCATGATCCTGGAGTCCCAGGATCAAGTCCCGCATCGGGCTCCCTGCTCAGCAGGGAGTCTGCTTCTCCCTCTGACCCTCCCCCTCTCATGTGCTCTCTCTCTCAAATAAATAAATAAAATCTTTAAAAAAAAAAAAAAAAAAGAACACTAGTGGCAATAACTAAAATCAAGCCATAGGCTTATCAGCCTGCCATAGCTTTCAGGAAAAAAAAAAAGAACCTATATTCCACCTAATGTAGGCAGCTATGGGGGTGCAGACTTAGATTTCAATAATGTTATTGCTTAATTATCTATTATGCCTGGGTCAAAAAGGGAAAAATTATAATTAACTGTCAAATATACCTTTTTGTTGTGCTTGTATGTTCCAAAGATATAAAAGAGCCCAAAGGTGAAATAAAAATAGAAAATCTGCTTTTATTAATGAACTCATTCACTTAAGTTTATATGAGACTGTATGAGCTGAAAAGAGTTAAGTCCAGTACAGTTTGTATCCAAAGAAAACTCCACCCACATAAACTCTCTAGCAACATATCAAGTTTTAAGCCCTTAGGTTAGAAACCATCTTTTCTTCTCTTATAAGCACTGTGCCAAGCCCTTAGTGCTAAGCAAATAATAATAATAAAAACCATTACATCATGTGGACAAACTTTTTTGACTGATTAAACATTAAGGATCGGTCTCTTTTGCCAGTCATCTATGGAAGGTGATGCTTTGGAAATTAATCTTTTTACACTATAACTGCCTTGCATCTTTGAAATACTCCAATAAGATATATGTAGGTGCTATATATATATATATCAGAGAGAGAGGTGGGGGAAGGAGGAAGGGAGAGAACGCAGAAAATATTTTTATCTTTACTAGCAATATTTAACTCACATTTTCATGTTTGGAGCTGGTAAAAATTTGGTGAAATGATAAGCATTTATATCCATACTCCAAGATGACATGAAATATGTACTTCAGATAAGACTATATGCTGAGAGTGATGTGTAGAGACAAGTATACAACAAAATGAACTAGATTTTGTTGATTATTCAATCTTTATAAACTGAATCGCTACTAAATTATTTCTTTCTAAATGCTTGAGCAAATCAGTGGCTTAACTGTTAACTGAAGTATAGACATTATATAACATATATTATATATATGTTCTATATTACATATATATTATAATTATTGATCATTATATGATAAAATAATGGTTAACTGTGCATAATTACTGCATTTATTGACATTCCCTCACGACCTTAATCTGAGACCACCACCCAGTTCAAATTATGGCTTTATTTCCCCTTCTCTATATACATTTAATTCCTTTAAATATTAATGAAAGTTACATAAGAATACTGGAAGATGATTAAGCCTATCTTCTTGGTTAAAAACAAGTTCAGAAAACAGCTTCTTGGGGAAATATTCAAATTTATTAGCTGCTCTTAGCAAACTGCCCTCAAGCCCCACATTGTTTCCAATCTCAAGAAGAATTTCTCCAATGGGCACTGAATCACTTTAATGTTGACTCTTGTGCTGCTCTACTCCACCTTCAAATGTAGCCAGTAAATTCAGCTTTACTACAGTACTATAAAAATGTGAAAGAACCATAATAGCATCTAAAAAAGAGCTGTTGGCGCTGTATTAGTTTAGAGAAAACCCTAAACTGAATACTAATGCAAAATTTAATGATAGTTTGCCTAGTTGCCAAAAGAGTTACAATAATTATTTTGCCATAATGTGTAAGTTATCTTGAAGGCCTCTGAGAATATTACTGTATGAGATTCAGAATAAGTCCCCAAAGTGTCATTGTTCTCATGGGTTTTTTCCCAGTAGAAATAAAGCATCAACATACTACCTTCACTGTAATGCTGTCCTCTGATTAGAGGATTGCCTTATAAGTGAAGAAACATTATAAAGAGATCACTTTGCATCCTTAAAGTCAGTTTCTCTGATTGATATCCAACATGGATCTACCTCACATCAAATTCCACTTAACAGTGAATATCATGATTATAAGGTTCCGGTAAAACATTTAAACAGAATCAATAGTTTTCCTTCCCTTTTCTTTTATAACCACGACCAAATTTTTAGAGTTGAAAAGTAAACCAAGATCAAATTTAGACATGTTGTTTGAAATTAGCAAAGATGAAACACTTCACTGCCAGACAAAAGCCCTGATTTTAAGAGTAGATTTTTGCCTTCCCTGAAATGCCTAGCTCAGGCAGTGTATTTTTATGCCTGCAGATATTGGCATGTTTCACATTTGAGATTATGACACACCAACTTATTTTGAAATTTTTTAAATCTTCCACTGCGCATGTTTCAAGTGCTTCATGACTATCACTGATAATTGAGCAATTAACTTGGAATTACCAAATGTGCTGTGATGGCACAGTATGGAGTAAGCGACATGACAGAATAAAGAACAGAGGAACTTAGCACAGTGAATAAAAGTAATAAAGGGTAAAATAGGCCATCAACCTAATAATAATACTGAGTAAGTTTTAATGGTCCCAGGTCTCAGTGGTTTAATGGTGCCAGTAAAACGGTTTAATGAAACAAGTCCAGAGTATTACAAACTTTTTAGAGCAGTTTGTTCTGGCTCTACTAAAAGGAAGCTTCTTTCTAACTGGCATTGTGTAATACTCAGAGATTGGTCCAAAAAGTAAGTGTGGGAGTTTCATTAGACAACAAGCACAAAACAATTAGGTTAAAAATCCTGACAGGCAAATTCTTAAGAAATACAAGCTTGCAAAAAATAGATGGAAGATCTTCTTTTTGTAAGAGAGACAAAGCAAAAACTCTAGGGCTAAAGATGACCTCAAGAAGTCATCCAGCTATTGTGAACATATTTGCAAATCAAAAATTAAGATACATGGCTTGACATCAAGAGGGAAGGATAAATCCAGCTATATTAGGAAAAATAGAATGCCTCTTCACTGTTCATCCCATCAAGGTCTCTAATACTGGGCTTTTCTGGCTAAAACCATAGCGTGACTGTGAAAAGTAGCTTTTTAGTGCTTAAATATAGCCAGTGAAGCAAATTCCATAAACCTAAATCCTACCTTATTTCAGCGGCAGGCCATCTTAAAGGTTTGCAAGAAAAACCAACAATTTAGAAAGAGATTCAAACTACAGCAAATAAAGGACACTATTAAAAACATTTTTTTCCTCAAAATTCCATCAATATTGCTCCAAAACACCGCGAGGAGATTAAAATAGGCCAGGCTGTCCTTTCAGGTATAAATAAATTAGAAACAGAAAGTGAAGAGAGCAGAAAGAACAAGTATCTAAGGGCACTAGTATATAAAATTTAAAAGCTTCAAATGTAATGGATATACACACTCAGATTAGTGAACTGCTTTCAATTAAAGTAGATTTCTGGCCACAGTTCACAAATGTACAGTAGCTGTGTGTATTAATGTAGATACTTCAAATGTCAGTATATCTCTAATTAACATGAGCACACAACTGTAAAACTGAGAAGGCACAATTTTAAATTCCTCACATTCCCAGCATTAATGCTTTCATGGGGCAGCTCCCGTTGTCATGGAAAATGGCATTCAAGCCCTATTTGTGGATTTTCACAGCTCATCTTTTTTATTTACCTGCTCTATGTCAAGATTAGCCTAGAATAATATTTTTTAAAGATAATGCACTTAGACCTACTTGTCCTGAAAATCACAGGCATTCTCACTGAGGGAGCTTTGGTCTGGGTTATGCTCAGTTTGAAACAGATTTCTTTCCTTTTAAAATACCACAAAGAGATGAATTTGTGATTTTTTGTTTGTTTCCTGAAAATCTACGCAATTCAAAAAATTTCAGCTGAAGCAGGACGTATAGCAGTTTTGGAATAGGGGGATAGGAAAATGTCAGGGAGGAGCAAATGATCCAGGAACATGAGGAAATGAATTGGTAGAAGGTACTCTACAATCTACTCCCTGACTTACTCTACCTCAACTTTCCAAAAATATTTGTACAGCCACCAAATGGAGACTGAGATGGTGATCAAAAACAACAAAAGAAAAAGAGCTAAAATTCTCTCTGTGACAGGATAGCTTGGTTTTATGGAAAGAGCACTGAATTTATACCATGAATCCCTATATTTGAGTCCTGCTACTCTGCAAAGATAAGGATAATTCCTATTCACCTAACAGTTTTTATAAAACTCAGCCAATTTAATGTCTGTAAAAGCAAGTGTTATACCAAATTAAGATACTCTTATTATTGCCTCAAGCATGGGGCTAAGCAATAATCACTTCTTGTGCCAGAGAATAAAATACTTCTGTATCTTTTCAGGGAAAAGGTTGTCATTCAAGACCATGAACAGAGGCAGAATTTTATAAAAGTAAATTCATTATCAAATTATTTAAAAGGCCTGGGTAACCTGAAAAAGCAGGGTATTTAAAGACCTACCTCTGTTTTGTTTCTTTTTTTTTTTTTTTAACCAATAATTTATTGCCCTGGTAAAATTGAATGGTCAGAATTATATAATTATTTTTAAATTAGAGATAAAAAATTAAATGTGAGATGTTAACATGCAAAACAAGGTCTTCTTATACAATGCCTACTTTTGAAAAAGACAAGAGTAGTTTTATTTTTTAAAGAGGAAAAAAAATGGAATAAGATGCTTTCAGCTTCTGAGAAGATAACCATTTTCCTTCACAGTGTTTTCCTCTCCTGACACAGGTAGTTGATGTGAGGAGGTAAGATTCCAGTCAGTTCTCACACACCCTTGGTGTGGCCCATTCATTATGGATGTGCAAAACAATATCCCACCTTCCTTATCTCACAGACTGGCTTCTGCACACCTTACTAAGAAACCTTCCCATGGCCATGAGGTATAACTTTCTGCCTTAGATCATGTAGCAAATAAGCAGTTCCAGGATGGAAATTAAAGTTCCTAAAAGAAGCCATTGTCACTGATCCTATTTGCTTGTTCTTAGGCCAAACTAGATAAATATTTCCATTGCTTTAGCTGCCTCATCATTCAGTGTAAGTGGTGGACAGTTTCTGCAATAATTGAAAGGAATGGGAACTCAAGCATTCTGGATGCCATGTTAATTTTATCTGACTTATCTTAGTCATAGAATCCTGCTATGGTCCTTTAATAAGAAGGTTCCACAGTTAGAAGATGGCCCTAACAAAGCTTGAGACCACTAAATTTAGGAACGACAAAGTCCATTCCCTAAACTAACATGGAAATTCTTAAGACTGAAAAACAATTACCTTGGGCCTAAATGATTAGCATGACTTCTGCCTACGTGATCAGACAAAACTGACTAAAAGATTATTTTTTTTTATGTTGAACTCCAGAAATAACCGTATGAAAACTATAGCCACATGAAAACTATAGCCACAGATTCCCTTCTTCGAATTTTAGTCTCCCTCTTTGTTAGATCGCTAGAAAAAATCTCAGCTAATTGGATCCCCTCCATTCAAAGCTAGCCTATGTATGTCTGGTGGAGGGGGAACACAAAGGAGGAGTAAAGAAATCAGAAAAGAGGGCCTTTGGGTAATGAGAAATGTAAACTATATTTTGATGCTTTAATAAAAGCCATCTTGGTTGAATTGCCAGTAATTATCTTGTATTTGTCATTTTAAAAATGTAGTCATCCTAAAAACTTACTAAAGTAAATGACTGAATGATATGAAAGAAGAGAGAAAGGAGGTAAAAGAAAGGATACAGCAACTAAGATAAGATTTGAACAACTCAAAATTGTTTCCTTTTACTCAGATTTCTAATAGGATAAGCTCAACTCCTTGGAATTATCCTTTTTCATGAGAGCCCTTCAAAGATACTTTACATTTCTTTCTCCATCTTCTTCAGCTCCTAATCCCCACTATGATACCTTGCACAAATTAAAAGCTTACATTTAATCCAAAGGAGCTATGCAGTTTAATATTTTGTGTTTTACATAAGAATTAAGTCTTCAAATAATAAAATGTGAATTGATAGTTCCATAAAAATAATGTACTCATTCATAAAGCATTAAATATATACAAAATGTATTAAACTATATTAAACATTCACATCTATTTTTTAAGTTGATTCAAAATGCTTGTCCCAATCAATGCTACTACTAAAAGAAAGATAAAGCTGGTTTTAAATAAATATTCACTGTGCTCTGCTTAAATACTGAATAACTTAAACTCGAATTTATAATGTTGGGTTTTTTTAAATACTTTTCCTGGAAGTATGTCCTCTAAAACTCCCTTGTAGGAGTACACTAACAGAGGACAATTTTCCTCTGTCTTTGTTGCTATGAAATGTATATGAGCTCCTTAGATTCCAACAATATACACATATAAATATATTTTAAACTCAAGTTACTTAAATATGGCCTTATATGTACACAGACATTTTTAATACCTGCCTCATACTCTAAACTACTTCTATATTAATAAATATATATCAATTTAAAGTACTATAATTGATCATTCAAGTTCATTCCATTTTTTTCTTGAAATTTGCCTTTTCTGAGAAAAAAGTATCTTTGTTCTCCCAAATATCATTTAAAATTTAATAGTGTTTTGGGGATGGTGAAGAAAGCAGGAATACCCCCCATTTGGATACACATTATACATTCACTAAATAAGCCTTTGGCTCCTTAGTACATAATCTCCTCATGTGCTGACAGCTCTTTGAATTCTGTATCATCTCATGTCTTTTCTATGTGCACAGGCACATAGTACTTTTCAAGTCCAGACAACCAGAAGACTGTAAGAAGTTACCAGGGTAAATTATTCATGTGTATATAGACTAGCCCCTTTAAGGTAATTCATTCCTATAATTGAGCCCCATCTTCAAAAAGTAAGATATTTATTCTTCCAGCTTATTGTAACGGGCCCCGCCATTGTGTTATTTCACTGGAAATCACAATAAACTGGGGCTTTTTTCACCAGCTGGTACTATTTCTATAGTCCTCTTAAGAAAGCACTTACAAAAACCTAATAACACTTAAAGTAACAGAAAAAATAATAAAAATTCACACACAAAAGGAACTAAGAACTTGTTTATAAACTGTAACTATTTCATTATGCAATGAGAAAAGTAATAAATAAACCAATACTTACAAATACGGACAAAAAATCAGCCCCAGCACCCAGAAATCACTGGTAAATTGCCTTTGAATTCATGAAAGTGACCTGAAAGTTAGACAGAAAATGAAATTTAAAAATATAAGTAAATTGCATTTATATGTTTTATTAAAGGAGTATATACATTATGTCTACAAATTATACTAGTTTTAACTCAGGCAGTTGTCCCCATCTATTCTAACAGCTTTTTCCAAGATAATAATAACCAAAAGAGACAATTATTCCACTCTTCTACCTCTAGGAATACATCTCTGTCCATTATGGTTTTTAAAAAAAAAAGTCAGTAGTAAAGTAGGTGTTTAAAGTATCAATAAGTAAAAACAAAAGGAAGAAAACAATTTTTAAGGGAATAGAGGCTTACAAGTTACATTTAAAAAACAAGTTTAATTTATGTCTGCAAGTTAAAATGAATGCACTTCACAGAAAATATCTTGGATATATCCAACAGGAATATCTTACAGGTAGAATAAAAATGAAAAGATGCACTTTTTGTCCTGTTGAAGGTATGGAACACATTTAGACACTCAGGCTATATGCAATGCATTCTGTATAAGGCACAATTCAATCCAAAATTCTTTTGCTTGCACACACTTTAGTTCTGGCTGAACAGGTAACAGATGCAACTCAAACACACAGAGCTAGCCTTGTAAAAAGTTTTAACTAGCACAATGAGTCACTTTATGCCTCTAAATATCTATGGTTTCCTCTCTCCAGAACCCCCATGCATTAGAAGGTAGTTTGGTAGTTTATTTTTATTGTTTGGTCTAAATACAGCACATTTTTAGTTCCATGAAAACAAAGAAACTTTGTTGCAAAGGCCATATTCTTTCCAAAATGTGAGAATGGCTATGAGTAGTGTTCAACTTAAAATAATAATGGAGCTTGAGTTCCTAATTTAGGTCAGAAACTTTCCTAGACTTAGAGATTAGTTTTATTCAATCCACATTTTTTAAATATAGCTAGTAAACATCTAGGTTAATTAACTAACCTGGCTAGTTAGCTAACTAGATTTAAATAAAATTCATTCTGGAAAAAATGAATCTTGATCAACATCATTTGTAGGAAACACTATTTCCAACGTTATATTTACATAGCGCAAATGAATTAGGCATCTGAAATTGAGATATGAAATAAATATCTAACTCAGCCCTTCCCCAGCTCCTATAATATGCTTTTGCCTAAGTGGCCCAGATAATTTTCCAGTCAGGAATTTTTTTAAAAACATTTTATTTATTTATTTGACAGAGAGACACAGTGAGAGAGGGAACACAAGCAGGGGAAGTGGGAGAGGGAGAAGCAGGCTTCCCACTGAGCAGGGAGCCTGATGCGGGGCTCGATCCCAGGATCCTGGGATCATGACCTGAGCTGAAGGCAGATGCTTAATGACTGAGCCACCCAGGTACCCCTCCAGTCAGGATTTATAGACAATAAAGTCCTGGGCATTTGGACAGTTTTATGTATTGATGGTTAATACACCTATTAGGTTTCTTCACTAGACCTCCTTCTCTCTTCTTTTTTTTTTGAAGATTTTATTTATTTATTTGACAGAGAGAGATACAGCGAGAGAGGAAACACAAGCAGGGGGAGTGGGAGAAGGAGAAGCAGGCTTTCCACGGAGCAGGGAGCCCGATGTGGGGCTCGATCCCAGGACTCTGGGATCATGACCTGAGCCGAAGGCAAAGGCTTAATGACTGAGCCACCCAGGCGCCCCTAGACCTCCTTCTCTTTGTAAAGAATGGTGCCTCGGGCCTACTTCACTCCAGTTTCACCAGTTTCCAACAATTCTATGATGCCTACTTCCATGGATGCAAGAAGTACAGAAGAGTCTAGCCAGGGAAGGTAGCTCTGAATTTATTTTTGGTATAACACCCTTTCTTCCTCACAGCTTTCTGATGTTTTCAGATCCAAGAGAACAATTTTATCTGGGACACTACATAACACTATGTGGACACACTCTGTGTACTATTGAAAGCCAGCAAAGAATACTTGTTCTGATATAAGCTATTCTTTTTTTTTTTTTTATTTGAGACAGAATGAGAGAGAGAGAGAGCACATGAGAGGGGGGAGGGTCAGAGGGAGAAGCAGGCTCCCTGCCGCAGGGAGCCCGATGCGGGACTCGATCCAGGGACTCCAGGATCATGACCTGAGCCGAAGGCAGTCGCTTAACCAACTGAGCCACCCAGGCGCCCTTTTTTTTTTTTTTGATATAAGCTATTCTTACATTTTATCCTGTCCTGAGTTGTAAATTATAATTTGAAGTTATCCACAATTAAATCTATAGCAAAATGCTATATATCCAAAAGCATAAACTCTGGGAGAATCCAATACTTACATATTATAAAAATAATCACACCTTGTCTTTCTGGCAACTATTCCTTTAAAGGCATGAATTGGAATTATGCAAAATACACAATATATCCCATTCCTTCATTTGCATTTAAATGATGGGGGATAAAATAAAATGCATCCAAAAATATTGTGGCTGACATATATCTCATTTTGTCAATCATTGGACTCTTTAGGAGTTAAGATCTCTAATTCTGGAAATACTTGAAATTTGGAACAAATCAGATTCTAGACATTCAGGGCAAATAATATTCTAATATACATCAATATGAAGTCAATAATTCTCATTTGTCATATCAATGCAGTCTTACTACATATGTTAAAAGCAACTCTGAATCTCATTATCAACTGTCTTACACTATTGGTGAATTTCGGAACAAACAATTTAAAAAGCATAAGCTTCACACAATAGCCAAACTCTGGAAAGAGCCTAGATGTCCATCGACAGATGAATGGATAAAGAAGATGTGGTGTATATATATATATACATAATGGAATATTATGCAGCTATCAAAAAATGAAATCTTGCCATTTGCAACGACATGGATGGAACTAGAGGGTATTATGCTAAGCGAAATAAGTCAATCAGAGAAAGACAATTATCATATGATCTCACTGATACGTGGAATTTGAGAAACAAGGCAGAGGATCATAGGGGAAAAGAGGAAAAAATGAAACAAGACAAAACCAGAGAGGAAGACAAACCATAAGAGACTCAATCTCAGGAAACAAACAGGGTTGCTAGAGTGGAGCGGGGTGGGAGAGATGGGGTGGCTGGGTGATGGACATTGGGGAGAGTATGTTGGTGAGCACTGCAAATTGTGTAAAACTGATGATTCACAGACCTGTGCCCCTGAAACAAATAATACATTATATGTTAATAAAAATAAATTAATTAAAAAAATAAAAATAAATAAAAAACATAAGCTTCTAAAATCACACAGTTCATTGTTATAAAAAAGAAGACTTTAAGGTATTTCCTCCTGCAGACAATTTAGGAATAAACAAGTAACATTTTATGATGGGAGAAGAGTTAAGAATTAACGCACAAAAATTAACACACAATTTGAAGTAAGTTACTTCTTTAAGACCTAGAAAGTTTAGGCCATTTCCAAAATAAAAGTGACCACTTTGGTCTTGAGGGCAGCACAAACCTAAAAAGATAGAGAAGAAAATGCCAGAGCAAATTACCATCTGTTCTGGAAAATCACAATCTGTTTAGGAGAATGAATCCTCAGAACACCCAATCACCATGGACTGTCCCATTACTCTGTGTGTTCATTCATTCATTCAGCAAATGATGACCATGGGTGAGAGACTGTACCAGACAATATGAACATGAACATTTTTTTAAATAAGTAAAATCATTATGTTGTAAACCTAAAACTAACACAGTATTATATGTAAATTATATCTCAATTGATTGATAGGTAGATAGATAAACTTTTTTTTTAAAGGTCATGGTCTTTCCCCTCAAGGATTCTTAAAACTATCAATAATTCAACCTGGGCCACAGACTATTACATCTGACCTTGGCGGTGACATGGTTCATATTCTCTGTCAAATCTTTTGTACATCCTTAATTTATTAAATAAAAAGTGCATTGTTACAAGCACTTCAATATATATATAAAAAAAAGAATAGGGGCGCCTGGGTGGCTCAGTCGTTAAGCATCTGCCTTCAGCTCAGGTCATGATCCCAGGATCCTGGGATCGAGCCCCACATCGGGCTCTCTGCTCAGTGGCAAGCCTGCTTCTCCACTCTCCCATTCTCTCTCTGTCAAATAAATAAATAAAATCTTTAAAAAAAAAAAAAAAGAATACAAAGAGGAAATGTACAAATGAAGAAATACAAATGTCCAATAACACAAAAATGTGTATAATCTACCTAATAATCAAAGAAATATAAATAAAATATTTTCACCTAAAATATTGGCAAAATATTTTATAAACTGGACAAAAACTAGTATTAGTGAGGGTGTGGGGAAAAAAACACTTTCATATACCATTGATGAGATTGTAAACTGGGTACAACTTTTCTGAATGGTAATTTGAGAGTTAATGTTAAAATTTTTAATGTCAATATCCTTTGAATTTGCAATGCTACTTCCAAAAATTATCCTAAGAAACTAATCACAAAAACTTATATATAAATAAATAATATGTATGTTCATTACAGCATTTTTATAACAGCCAAAAATTGGAAATAACCTACTAACCAGATAAGCAAATTATGATACATACATATAACACTACTCTGTAATCATTAAAAATTCTGATATAAATGTATATTTATTGATATAAAAAGATGGCCAAAATGTATTGTTGAATTTGAAAACTACATGTATAATAACCAATCAATTTATAGAAAATCAAATATGTGTACATACACACACACGTGCACATGCAAGTTTCACAAAGTAATGTTCAATTTAGCAAAAATGTTAACATTGAGTGAGATATAGGCTTATTTTTATTTTCTTATTCTTATAAGTTGGTGTTATTTAGATTTTTTATACTTAACATGTCTAATTTGTACACAAACAATAAAGCTATTTCTAAAATTCAGTATATTACCTATTCAAAAGTAGTCCCCTAAATCCAGACTAACTTGCTATTATTCTGGCAGCCAAAGCGAAATACTAACACTAGTTACAAAAAGAAAAACCTCTGAATTACAAGGCAACTTCAAACAAGTCTTTTGACATCAAGTCAAGAAACCATAAACATTTTCACAAAAGCATGTCTCACTCTACCAAAAAAAGGTAATAGATCAAAAGTAAATAGCAAATAAAAACACTGCCACCTCCCTGTATAATTACACTCTAAGAGCTTTCAAACTAGATTTTTTAAATCTTGCTTAAAGCTGTCTCTAAGCCACACCCATTTCTTTTTTTATTCCCATCCTTTTTTAATTATTATTATTATTATTTGATTTAGCAAGAAGTTTCAAGCATCAAATGGGTGGTTGGATTAAATGACCTTCCAACCCTGAGAGACAATGATTCTGAGGTACTTTTTTTAAGTACGGAAGTGCTTCCAAAAACACCTGTAACAAAATTTTGTTCATCTTTACATTAAATTATAGCTACTGCATATTTAAAACTCAGGTCAAAGATTAATTTTTTTTAACATACGGAATCATTGATTTAATAATGTCATACATAATGAGGCACTAAGTTAAAACAACTCCCTTTAAAGCATTTATTTTCTCAACTAACTTGAAAAGATATCAGTGCCTGATCTTTCATACATCAAAATAAAAATTAGTGAGGGGGCTCCTGGGTGGCTCAGTCAGTTAAGCATCTGCCTTCAGATCAGGTCATAGTCTCAGAGTCCTGGGATAGAGCCCCAAGGTGGGCTCCCTGCTTAGCAGGGAGTCTGCTTCTCCTTCTCCTGCCTTTTCCCCCACTCCAATGCGTACACTCTCTTTCTTTCTCTCTCTCTCTCTCTCTCTCTCTCTCTCTTAAATAAATAAATAAATAAAATTTTAAATAAATAAATAAATATTTGGGAGGCATTAAAAAATATCCTATATGCCAATTCAAATAAGTTTTCCTGGAGATTTTATTTTTCATTATAACTGCTATTCTCCCCTAAACTGCATCATTTTTTTTTAAATGTAAAAACTTCTTTACTATTATTATCACTTTTGCTGTTTATAGATAGCATTTGTAGGCTAAAGCCATATTTCTTGAACTCCATAATTCTTATCTTTCCTTTTCTTCTTAATTATACTAAATTACATAGAATTTGAATTAACTATAAAAGTGAAATGTAAAATTCAACTTTCGAAGGAACTGATACCAAGCTAATGCCCAATTTTCTTCAATGCAAATGCTAATAAAGAACATCACAATAGTGAATGTAAAATGAGGGTTTAGTTACTGACATTTATATCTTCTAATGCAAAAGTAAGAGTATTTCTGAGGTGTCAAGGAGGACAACTTAAAATGCTACCTAGTTCAACACTCTGCTTTCCTGGAACAAGGACTTATTTCCTCAAAGAAACAGGAATTTCCCCTTTTCTTAAAGATTTCCAAAGATAGTTATTATTGAACGCTACTTCTAGTAGCCTATTCATGTATTCTTTGCTGTTCAATCTACATCTTCAATATGATTTCAGTATTGAGAGCTACAATTTAGAAGGGACATTGACAAGCATTCAGAAGAGAATGGCTAAGAAATCTTACAGAAACCATGTTACATTAGAATGGTTGCATACTCTAAAGATGGTTAGTTGGAATGAACTTTAGAGACCATCTATCCCAGTGGTTCTCAAACTCTTTGGTCTAAGACTCCTTTACATTTCTAAAAATTATTGAAAATCCCAAAGGGTTACGGTCACATTTATCAATATTTATTGTATTAGAAACTAAATCTGAGGGAAAAAATCAGTTATTCATTTAAAATAAAATAAATTATTAAATAATAATCATTTGATGATAAGCCTATTTCATAGTAACATAAATAACATACTTTTAAAATACAAGCATATTTGCCAAAATAAAAAAAAATTAGAAGGCTGGAATTGTTTTGTATTTTTGCAAATCTCTTAAATGCCTGGTTTAATAAAGACAACTGGACTCTCATAAGTACTACTGCATTCAGTCCACTGTGATGGTTTGGTGAAAGTATGTGGAAAATATCTATCTTCACATAGATACAAAGTTGGAAAGAGGAAGAGTGTTTCAATCACCTTTCCAGGTAATTGTAGCTATTCTTTTTTTACATCAAAACTTGACAAGTAATAGTTTCTCAAAGGTTAATTGCAATATGAAATCTGAAAACTGAGTATCAATGAACTTTTTGTATTCTGTTACTTCTAAAACCCACTGATCTTTATTAAATGCATCTTTTACCCCTGCACGATTTTGTAGCCTCATGCATTGGTTCATTTGGAAATATCAGTTCACTGAGTTGTACAGATTTTCAAAGCATTGACATATATGATTATTCAATTTTTTAAAAATCACATTTGTTAATATCATCAACAATCTTATCAGAAAAGTTTTTAACTATTGGGAAGTCATCAAGCTCATGATGGTAGATACAAGTTTTCCAAACTATTAATTTTCTCTTGAAAGCTCAAATTTTATTATTGACAGCAATGTCAGTTGCTTTTCTTAAAATGGCCAGCTGGTTCACTTTGTTTATTTTTGAGACTATGTCTGCCAAGCAGCTATCTGAATAACCACTGTGTGTCTTTTGGCCATTCTTTCAAGTAAAAATGAGGTTCTAAGAAAAAAATTAGATAGTTTAGCTTATAACTCAGTCATACATGTGACTTTCCTCAAGAAATGTATACTTCCCATTTCGTCACAAAGTGTTAGACACTATACTCAAGGGGCAAGAATTAATAAAATGGCTAATTTTTCCTGCTTGACCTACAACATTCTTTTATTATTATGTTCAGTTAGCCACTGTATAGTACATCATTAGTTTTTGATGTAATGTTCAGTGATGCATTAATTACATATAACACCCAGTGCACAACACATGCCCTCCTTAATACCCATCACCCTGTTACCCCCTCTCCTTCTCCCCTCCCCCCTGAAACCCTCAGCTTGTTTCCCAGGGTCCTTAGTCTCTCATGGTTCGTCTCCCTCTCTGATTTCTCCGCCTTCAGATTTCCCTCCCTTCCCCTATGGTCCTCCATGCTATTGCTTATGTTCCACATATGAGTGAAACCATATGATAATTGTCTTCCTCTGCTTGGCTTATTTCACTTAGCATAATCCCCTCTAGTTCCACCTATGTTGATGCAAATGGTGGGTATTCATCCTTTCTGATGGCTGAATAATATTCCATTGTATCTAGTTTAATATTTTCAAGCCAACAAAGAGGTAGTATCTAGCACAGTGAGTGTAATATGGTAAATGCTGATTACAGGTTAGTTTATCTTTCTTCTTCCCAAAAGCAAGAACAATACTAGTGGGTGAGAATTAAAATGTGGTGGATTTTAGCTCAGTCCAGACAAATCTTTAGAAGCTATGGTATTGGGAAAACTGGACAGCAACATACAGAAGAATCTAATTGGACCACTTTCTTATACCATACACAAAAATAAATTCAAAATGGATGAAAGACCTAAATGTGAGACAGAAAACCATCAAAATCCTAGAGGAGAACACAGGCATCAACCTCTTTGGCATCGGCTATAGTTTCTTACTATCCATGTCTCTGGAGGCAAGGGAAACAAAAGGAAAAATGAACTACTGGGATTTCATCAATATAAAAAGCTTCTGCACGGTGAAGGAAACAATCAAAATTAAAAGGCAACCTTCAGAATGAGAGAAGATATTTGCAAATGGCATATCTGATAAAGGGTTAGTATCCAAAATCTATAAAGAACTTATCAAACTCAACACCCAAAAAACAAATAATCCAGTTAAGAAATGGGCAGAAGATATGAATAGACATCTTTCCAAAGAAAACATCCAGATGGCTAACAGACACATGAAAAGATGCTCAGCATCACTCATCAACAGGGAAATACAAATCAAAACTACAATGAGATACTATCTCACACCTGTTAGAATGGCTAAAATTAACAACACAGGAAACAACAGATGTTGGTGAGGATGCAGAGAAAGGGGAATCCTCTTATACTGTTGGTGGGAATGCAAACTGGTACAGCCACTCTGGAAAACTGTATGGAGGTGCCTCAAAAAGTTCTAAATAGAACTACCTTATGACCCAGCAATTACATTACTAGTTATTTACCCAAAGGATACAAAAATACTGATTCAAAGGGACACATGCACCCCAATGTTTATAACAGCATTATCAACAATTGCCAAATTATGGAAAGAGCCCGAATGTCTATCAACTGATGAATGGATAAAGAAGAAGTTGTATATATATATATATATATATATATATATATATATATATACACACACACACACACATACACAATAGAATATTACTTAGGCATCAAAAAGAATGAAATCTTGCCATTTGCAATGACGTGGATGGAGCTAGAGTATATTATGCTAAGTGAAATAAGTCAGTCATAGACAAATAGCATATGATTTCACTCAAATGTGGAATTTAAGAAATGAAACAGATGAACATAGGGGGGAAAAAAGAGAGCAGCAAACCATAATACAGACTCTCAACTAGAGAACAAAGTGAGGATTTCTGGAGGGAGGTGGGCAGGGAGATGGGTTAAAGAGATGATGGGTATTAGGGAGGGCATGTGTTGTGATGAGCGCTGGGTGTTACATGATGAATCACTAAATTCTACTCCTGAAACAAATATTACACTATATGTTAACTAGAATTTAAATTTAAAAATTAAACCAAAAAAATGAAAAGGGAAAGAAAAGCAATGGAATAAGTTGCCCCACAAAATAGAAATCTGGTGCTGGAGTTGTCAAAGTGAAAGCTGGGTGACCCTTTGCCGGCGATATTGGAGAAAGAATTCCTACAATGAGACTTAGTTGATTATAATCGCCTAGAAAGCTTTTAGAAAGTTTGAATTTCTGGGCCCTGCTGCAGACTTACTAAATGAGAATCTCCTTGAGTGGGCCTGGAATCTCCACTTTTTAAAAGCTCTACAGGTGATTGTTAAAGCCAGCCTCGCTGTAGATGGTATTCAAGAACTACTACACCAGTTCTCCTCTGAAAGTCCCTACCACTCTAAGATTTTACAATTTTACATTTTATCCACATCCATTGGGAAGTATATGCTTACACTTTAATGTAACATTTCCTAAACCTACTTTAACACATTGTAAATGGTCAGATTAAGGTATTTCTGGGTCAGAAGAAGAGAAATTAATGTTGCATTTTCTAGGCCCACCAGTTCACCTCTACCAACATGTGCAGCAGAACAGATAATCAGAGGTAAAATTGCCTAAGTTTGACATGTTTTCACAACTGCCAACACTTACTGCTCTCCTGAAATAACAATTCAAGAAGATCTATCTGTGAACAAGGATAATCAGTATAAAAATTGTGTCTACATGAAAAATGAATGAGATTATTTAGAAGAAGCGTGCATGTCTTATACTTTACAAAAGCAGCTTACTGCTATGAACCAAGACAAAAATATAGACCACAAACTTCCAAAACCTATTTATAGAATCACCGTGTAACTTAATCCCCAAAACTCTTGTATTTTGAAGTCTTGACTATAAAAAAAATTCATAAACACAACATAAGGCAGCAAGGTCATTTGACCAGAATCAAACAAAAAATAAGCAGTGGGCCAAAAAGACATTCAGAATATATTTTAGAACTTTTCACTTAGTAAACTTGTTCTCTTTCATGACTTCTTTCACATCCCATGTTTTTCTTAGCAAAATATCCTTCTTGGAAATAACATATATTATTGCGTTCTTTAATATATCTTTTTTTTTTTCTTGTGGCCTGTCTAGTTTCAGACATACATGGTATCAGTTTAATAACAGAAGACAGGGAAAGACTTGTGTGAGTAGGCTGGAGAAAAAAATGATTATCAAACCATAATCCTCAGACTCCCTATATCAAAACCACCTGGGATGCTTATTAAAATTAATTTTTTAAAAAAGATTGTTGGGTCCCACCCAAACCTATTGATTCCACAATTCTGAGAGTATGGCCTAGGAATCTATTTTAAAGCATAGCCCCCAGGTAATTCCTATGCACACTAAAATTCAGTTACTGCTGGACTAATGGGCAACTGTGTTAAATGTGGGTAAGCTCACGAAAACTTTTGTGTATAAACAAAAATCTTGTAACTCTATTAAACGTTTTATCTTATGGAAAAGATTCTCAATGATTTTGGAATTCCTGTTTTTAAAAAATAAAATATTTTTGGGGTGCCTGGGTGGTTCAGTTGGTTAGGTTACTGCCTTCAGCTCAGGTCATGATCCCAGAGTCCTGGGATCAAGCCCCGCATCAGCTCCCTGCTCAGCAGGGGTGTCTGCTTCTCCCCCCTCCCCCTGGTCATTATCTCTCTCTCACTCACTCTCTCTCTTTCAAATGAATAAATAAAATCTCTTTTTAAAATAAAATAAAATAAAATATTTTCTCAAATGTAAGGAGAATTAGAAGCTAGACAAGGGAATTTAACTTAAAAATTAAGTCTTAGTTATTGCAGGATGTTGTACTTTTTTTTTTTTTTAATTTGAGAATGATACAAGCAATTCTCCAGCAATTCAATTAACATTTCTGAGAGCCCACAGGATGCATAACATGAATTGGAACCTCTAGGGATAAAGAACAATAAAGCACAATTCCAGATCTCTAGCAACTGACAATTTGGATTCATTGTAAGATAAATATTATAGTTAGAATAGTCTCAACATTTGCAGTGCATTATCATACCCAGAAAAAGGAAAAGGATTCCATCCCTGCTGAGTTTTCTCTCCAGAGTTCTGCTCACAAAATAAAGTGTCAGAACATTTTAAAAGCAATCATTTAACAAAAGCTTGCAAAAAGTACTAATTTTTAAGCCCGCACATTTTTTTAAATCAGCGTACTATTTTCTGTGGAGTAAACTAATAGACGAAGGAGGAAGGACTGTTCTTTGCATTTCTAGATAGTTAAATCAAGATAAATTTAAAGACATCTAAAGAGGGTCCAGTTTGATACTCATATTAAAAAAACTCTTCTTGTTACCATTCTCAGTACCACCCCCTCTTAACCACAAATAATGACTTCAGTAATGGAGCTCTATAATTTAATGTATCAGGCAAGTAACACCAAGTTACTTAGATGAGTTGACACCGCCTGTTGTGCAAATATGTACTTAGGATAAGATTATAAAAATAACAGCTGCATTATCAACTGGATTCAGACCAGAACAATTCATGTGAGTTCAGAGTCAATATGGTCTTAACTTGCTACATAGCATGTATACAGCACTTTATACTTTTTAAGCATTGCTCAGTTCATGATAGAAATTGAAGGGGAAGAGATGCTAAAAGAAGAGAAAAATAAAGATCTGGTGACTATGGCTAATTATCTAAGAGTCCTGATTCCTAGAATAAATCAGTTATTCATCATTTACTGTTTGCTCTGCACCACACAGTATGTTAAGTACTAAAAAAACAAAAATAAATAGAGTTGGTAACTTAGAGAAGTTAGAAATCTAGTAAAGGAGACAAATAATTTTGTGTGAGATTTGTTAGGTGAAGAAAATGGATTATAAAGCTAAATAATCTTTTCTGAAATAAAGAATACACATAGGAGGGGCACCTGGCTGGCTCAGTTGGTAGAGCATGTGACTCTTGATCTCAGGGTTGTGAGTTTAAGTCCCACACTGGGTATAGCGATTACTTAAAAATAAAATCTTTTAAAAATCTTTTAAAAAAAAAGATATATATATATATATCTTTTATATTATATATATATATACATATTTTATATATATATATATATATATATATATATATATAATATGCATAGGAAATGGAGATATCATTATCTAGCTCCCAAAGGTTTAGTAAGGTTTAGAGACATGAACATGCTAGATGGAAATGTCTTCTATAAATGTATTCTTATTTTTGCTTTTTCCTTGAAATATGCCCAAGTCACAACTTACACCAATGGCCCGGTAGCTAATATAACCACCCATGTTTTAAAGAAGAATGTCTCAAGGATACATGACCTGAGAGCCGTGTCCTTGGCAACGCTACCCCGTCATCAAACTCAGTAACTACACACTGAGTACCCATGGGGAGCTCAGTCACACATTATAGATTAGTCCTTCTCAGACCTTATTAAGTCTTCTGCTCACTCTCCTCAAAAACACAGAAGCAAATGAAGAGAATCATGTAGAAAGACCCTTATCCTTTTGCTGCATATTCTTCATAACAACTTAAAGATTACACTGTAAAATCCAGACAAGATCCCACCTGGCATCTATCAGAAATTACCTCTTTTGCTAAATGAAAAATATTACAGATACCAGAATGAGATGCACCCTAGTTTACAGACAAGGAAATGGATATATAACTCACTTAGGACCATATGACAAATTGATAACAGAACTTTCATTTTCAGAGTTTCCAATCACTGGACTTATGTTCATTCTTGAGGAACATAAATGTCTCCTTTTACTTCCTCTGTAGAATGGGATAGTTGGCATTCATGTCTCTCCTAATATGCCAGTTTTGATATTTTGCTCTCCCACTTAACTCATTTGATAAAAGGCACCTTGCAAAATGGAAATGGGGTAAATAACTGGATTTTTAAATACATTTCTCCAATGCCAGCACTTTCCCATCTCCCCCAGTTCCAGTTAATTACCAATTTCTATATCTTCTTGTCCTGGAATTTTCCTAATTTCCCTTTCTTTTTCTGAGATCCATGATGAGACCGCTAGTACTCTGTGTGTATGTGTGTGTGTGTGTGTGTACATAGGGAAAATACCCTGCTACACACTACATAATTCTCATTTTCCTACATTAATGTTCTCATGCTAGCACTGGGACAAAAACCACTGTCTTTTTTAATGTGCAGAGATGAAATAAATTCACAGAGCTCTCCAAGACTCAAATCCCAGCCTTAAATTTTATCCCCATCAACCTTGTTTCTGCAGAATTCTCAATAAAAAAAGAAGACCAGGCATTATGAAGTAAATTCTATAGGCCAACCATTGTTCAACTGATATTTATTTTCTCATTAAACCCTCATAATTACTTTGTGATGGGATTACTATCCTCATTTTATAAGTGAAAAAACTGAAACTCAGTGGGATTAGATATTCACAAAGGTAGTGAGTTGGCAGGGTTGGCACTCAAATTCATAATCTCTGGTTTCAAAGCTAGTGCACTGTCCTTGTTTCATTTAAACAGCATTCCTTTACATTTCAGAACCTAGGCCTTTGAAAACCTATTGGTCCGGATGCTAAAAGAGCTTCTTTTAAAAGATTCTAAATCCCACCACTTCTGTACTCTGATCCTACTCCTGTGCTTCAACCACCAGAGTTCTCTGGGACAGGCACTATGCCAAGTCCACATATCAGCCTATAATTCAAAGTCTCCTTGCATCTTCTACCTCAGAGCATCTCCCCAGAACAATTTTACTGGACAGAAGAGTCTTTCTTCTAAAAAAAAAATGAAATTTTTTATCATGTATATCATATACACCATATGAAAACTTACAAAACTTAAAGAGAAATATTCTAAGGTCAAGGATGTTATTTTTTGCATCAAATAAATAATTTATGTTTGAGGTGATTTCAAAAATTAAATATAGAAGTTTGATCTCTTTCCAAGAATAAAATAACCTAAATATATTTTAGGTTTAAAAGGCTTAATGTAGGGGCGCCCGGGTGGCTCAGTCATTAAAGCGTCTGCCTTCCGCTCGGGTCATGATCCCAGGGTCCTAGGATCGAGCCCTGCGTCAGGCTCCCTGCTCCGCGGGGAGCCTGCTTCTCCCTCTCGCACTACCCCTGCTGTGTTCCCTCTCTCGCTGTGTCTTTGTCAAATAAATAAATAAAATCTTTAAAAAAATATAAAAATAAAAGGCTTAATGTAAATATTACACAAGTACAAAAATTAAAACAATGTATTTTTGGCACAGGAATAACAGGCAGATAAATGAACAACAGAAAATCTAGAAGTAAATGACAGTTCATAGAAGAGTATATTATATAAGTGATACTTCAAGTCAGTGGGGAAATAATAAACTATTCAATAAATCATAAACTATTCAATAAATAGAGGTAGACATTTGGGAAAAAATGCATTATATCACTACCACTTTATACTAAACTAAATTCCAGATGAATTTTTTGAATGTAAAAACTAAAAACAATCTTTTTTAAAAATTTAAACTACATAATATAAAGATTATATTTGTGTGATCTTTATTTTTTTAATTGAGGATCATTAGCTTTGGTTTTTTTTTTTTTAGATTTATTTTTTTAATTGAGGATCATTAGCTTTGTTTTTTTATAGATTTTATTTATTTATTTGACAGAGAGAGAAAGAGAGCACAAGAAAGGGAAGCAGGAGAGGGAGAAGCAGGCTCCTCGCTGAGCAGGGAGTCGGTTGCAGAACTCAATCCCAGGATCCTGGGATCATGACCTGAGCCGAAGGCAGATGCTTAACCCAGGCACCCCTATATTTATAAATCTTTAGATAAGAAACATCTTTCTAAGCATAACATTAAAACAAGGAAAAGATTAATAAAATTGACTACATTAAAATTTTTAAACTTCTATATTAACAAAAGACTATTAACAATATAAACCACAAACTGAAACAAGTATACTTTTGGTAACAAAACGGAGTCTTCAAAGCTCCTAAATCAATAAAAAAAAAAAGAAAGAAAGAAAAATAGGCCACAAAAATAAGGGGAATATTTACAAATGAGAAAATGGAAAGAGCAAATAAACTAAAAAATGTATTCAATATCACAATTTTTAAAATGCTACATAATACAACAATTAATATCTCAATACAAAATAACATTTTAGCAAAAACTTAAAATATTGTTAATATTTAATGTTTATAAGCATGAGGAATATGGCACTCCCATTCACTGATGAGAATGTAATATAGCACAAACTATCTGGAGGGCAATTTGACAATTCTGCATTCACTATATCACTTGTAGAAAAAAACTTAAAACAATATGAAAACATGTAAGTAAAAAATGCCCTCTCTAATATATCCAAATATTTAATGTACATGTTTTTTGATACAAAAATTATATTTCTATTTTATCCTAAGTAAATTATTGGACAAGTGGGTAAAGGGCATATGTACAAAAATGTTCACTGAAGTGTTGTTTATACTAGCAAGTAGCTGGAAACAACCAAAGGTTCATCAATATTAGAATAAGTAGAGTACAACCACAAAATAGAGTATAATGCAGTCATTTAATTGTGGCATATATCCATATTTATCAACAAGGAAGATATCTACAGCCTATTGTCACTGGAGGGGGGTGTGGAGAGGGAAGGCTTAGGAAGCATATGTATTTTTCCATTAATATAAGAACATATAAATTATTATATAGGTATGTATACATATAAACACAAAGAATATACATGCTGCAAAATGTAATTTATGATTGTTGAGATCTATATATATGTATACATATATATGCATAAATACAAAAAGAAAGGATATGCAGCAAAAGGTTATTAAGATTATAAATTAAACTTTCTCTTTTTCTCTACTTACTTCTTTTTTGCCTGGATTTTTTGTATACATTGACATTTATTTCTTGCATAATCAGAAAAAATGCTTTTTATTTAAAAAAATTTAAAGGGGTAGTTCTATTTTTAACTTTTTGAGGAACCTCCATACTGTTTTCCAGATTGGCTGCACCAGTTTGCCTTCCTACCAACAGCATGGGGGGGTTCTCCTTTCTCCATATCCTCGCCAACACCGGTTGTTTCTTGTGTTGTTGACTTTAGCAATTGCACTAGTAGGTATTTGCCAAAAAAATACAAAAAGTAATTCAAAGGGATACATGCACCTCAGTGTTTATAGCAGCATTATCTACAATAGCCAAATTATGGAAACAGCCCAAGTGTCCAATGACTGACGAATGGATAAATATATAGTACATCATTAGTTTTTGATGTAGTTTCAATGATTCATTAGTTATGTATAACACCCAGTGCTCATCACAACATGTGCCCTCCTTACAGGCTTTTAACTAGAGAGAACAAACTGATGGTCACCAGATGGGAGGTGAGTGGGGGGGGTGGTAAATAGGTGATGGGAATTAAGGAGTACACTTGTTGTGATAAGCACCAGGTATTGTACCTAAGTGTTGAATCACTATATTGTACATCTGAAACTAAATTTATATTGTATGTTAACTAACTGGAATTTAAACAAAAACTTTTTTTTAATTTAAAAAAATAAATTTAAAAAATTTAAAGATAAAGATTTAAATAAGATTCAAACACAACTTTTTTTAAACCAAGTTATAACCTCAAAAAATGATGCTGAAAAAGATAATCCTAACTAATATCAGTAAGAGTAAGAATAACAATGCTAAGTCTAAAGTGGGAAAAATGACCAGACCCACCCTGGTTAAACAAATTCAGTGTGTGCATATATATTATATGTGCACAAATATGTATATAGATATGTTACACCCATAACATATATAGATATACATGTGATATGCCTGTATTATATATTTATTTACTTATATCATAAATGATTGGGCCTTTATAAAAAGCTTTTAGGAAATTAACATGCCAGGTTTCCATACACTTTGTAGAAGTTATAATGATAGAATAAATTCTTATTTTGTAATATTTATATACTCTTCCTAAAACAGCAGTGTATAAATTTAATAAGAGCCTTCAAATTGTCCATCTCTTTGATCCAGCTCTACTTTTAAGAGTGTGTCTTAAGGAAATAGTCATAAACACAAAAATAATTTTTGCACAAATATATTTATCCCAACATCACATAAAAGAGCAAAACCAATGAGACAGGTTACAGATACTACTTATGTAAAATAAGGGTAGACAGAAATGTGCTTACACAGGCATAGACAAATTCTGGAAGAATACCCAGAAAGTTCTTCATACTGGGACAAAGATCTTTACTTTTCACTTTACATGTTTACATATTTCAATTTGGATATAAGCATGATTACACTTTTATAATTTAAAATGCAAAAGAAGGGCATCTGAGTGGCTCAGTCAGTTAAGTGTCCGACTCTTGATTTCAGCTCAGGTCATGATCTTAGGTTTGTAAGATCAAGCCCCATGTCCAGCTCTGCACTGGGCATGGAGCCTGCTTAAGATTCTCTCTCCCTCTACTTCTACCTCTCCCCGCAAAAAAATAAAATACAAAAAAAAAAGAGATAAAATAGCAGCAACAATAATAATTTGAAGCAACCTATATCTAAAAATAAGGGAAGTTTGGGGCGCCTGGGTGGCTCAGTCATTAAGCGTCTGCCTTCGGCTCAGGTCATGATCCCAGGGTCCTGGGATCGAGCCCCGCATCGAGCCCCGCATCGGGCTCCCTGCTCAGCGGGAAGCCTGCCTCTTCCTCTCCTCCTGCTTGTGTTCCCTCTCTCGCTGTCTCTCTCTCTGTCAAATAAATAAATAAATAAATCTTTAAAAAATAAAATAAAATAAAATAAAAATAAGGGAATTTTAAGTAAAATATAGTCCACTCACTAAGCATAAATATTTTATGGTTATCAAAATTTTTATGTAGAGGGGCGCCTGGGTGGCTCAGTCATTAAGAGTCTGCCTTCAGCTCAGGTCATGATCCCAGAGTCCTGGGATCAAGCCCCATATCGGGCTCCCTGCTCCGTGGGAAGACTGCTTCTCCCTCTCCTACTCCCCCTGCTTGTGTTCCCTCTCTCACTGTCTCTCTCTCTCTGTCAAAATAAATAAATAAAATATTTTTTAAAAAAAAATTTTTTATGTAGAATCCATGTCGATAGAATCCTGGATAAAAGCTCATGTGATAATATGAAGCAAAAAAAGGATAAATTATATTCACATACTTTAAAAAAAATAAAAGCTGATGCTTAAGAAAAAGACGGGAGGAACTATTAAGCTGTTAACAAAGATTGTAACCAGGTATGAGAATAGAAGTAAATTCTTTCTTTTCTTTCTACTTTTTGGACTTTTCTAAATTTCCATAATGCTGAACATCTTTCATTGGAAAAAGTAAATGAGGCAGATAAAAGTATGCAATTCTACTATTTTGTACAGAGTTCACACTCACAAATGTCATTATCTTGACCAACATTCAGAGGGTTTTGTTTTTTTTTTTACCTATAATTAACATGCAAGTAAACCTCCTTAATTAGTAATGTGAGTTCTATATCCTATATTCAAAAATAGGAGAAAGTTTAAGTAAAATATAGTCCAAAACAAGACATAATATTATTATGGTAATTAAAACATTTATTTGGAATCCAAGGTAATGGCATGGGAAAATGCTCATGTGGTGTATGTCTACTCTATTATATAATAGAGTTTTAACGTAGCCAGTAGAATTACCTAACTTCCTTTGAATCAGCAATATTCCTCTGAAGGTACAGAGTAAGGTAAATCAGCTACCTTTTCCTTGATAAGTCATTTCAGTTTCCTTATCTATAAAATACACGTGATAATAGTATTCTCCCTCACAGTTTTGTTGCTAAGATTAATGAGATGACTTTATATGTAATAAGTACAGTCTCCTGGCACTTAAGCACTCAAAAAGTGGTAGCAACTGTTACTACCATGGGCATGGTTGACCTTAAAATGTTTAATCTATCCTTTCTATTACGATAGACTGTATGCAAAACTAATCAGAATGAAAGAAGGATGTTTTCTAAATTACAAATGGATATCTAAATATCAGAACCAACTTAAAATAGTTGAGTGTGTAAAAAATACAAAATTATATCTGGGAAATTACTTATTTAAACCCCAATTCTGCAAATATACATTTTTATAAGAATGTAATATTTACTATTGCTATGTTCAAGAATTGTAAGCACAAAGAACCTCAAAATAAAGTCAGCTGTGCTTGCATAGCTAACCTCTTAAATAACAATTACATTGCACAGTATGAGTTTTTAATCTTCTTTAATATTTATTCCATTATTTCACACTCCATAGAACAATAGGAACCAGAAAGCAGTCTAGTTTACTAAGAAAGAACAAAGACTAAGAGTCAGACCTAGGTTCAAACCCTGTCTCTGTCACTTATTAAATGTGTGATCATGGGCAATTATTCAATTTCTCTGCATCTTAGTTTCCTCATCTATAAAATAAAAATAATTATATTGCCTACCTCAAAAGATTTTTAGGATAATTAAATGAGGTTATCTCTATAAAAATGTCTAGCAACATGTTGAGCCCACAAAGTAGGAAGTGCTCAAGAATTTTTTTGACTATTATTAGGAGGAATCAGCAAATATTTTCTGTAAAAGGATGGATAGTAAATGATTTAAGTTTTGAAGTCCATAGGATCTCTGTCACATCTAATCAACTCTGTCTTCATAGAGCAAAAGACAGACAATACACAAATAAGTGGGTGTGGCTGTATTCCAATAAAACTTTATTTACAAAAATAGGAAGCAAGCCAGATGAACACTAGTTTAGCGGCCTCCCCAACTGGAGACCTTCTAAATGGCTCTCTAATCTATGAATACTAGAAATACTTCTTCAATAATCATATCTTCTGGATCTTTTCCAAAGTGTATTCTATAGAACACTTGCTTCCTGATGTAATAGATGTTACACTTCAGTAAGATTCAATGATTGTAAGAGCTTGAGAAATTCTTGATTGAACAAATTTTGTATCTGTATAACTTCTTTATACATTAATATTTTTGTAAATCTCCAAAAAGAACATATGGAATATAACTCATTGAGTCATTATTTTGGCAAAGTTTTTGGAATGCCTATCCACTTAGTGATGTGAATACATAAATAAATAGACAAAAAAAGTCCGTGCATCCATTGAGTTTACATTCCAATGGGGGGCAAATGATAAGCAAAACAACTAATATGAATAGTATTTTGGATGATGGTAAGTGATAAAGAGAAAAGCAAAGCAGTTGGAGTTCAGGGCATGCCAGAGTTGGAAGTACAACACACAGGATGTTCAGAGATTAAATGTAAATGAACCAATACTCCAATTTTAAAATATGGAAGTGTTGGGGCGCCTGGGTGGCTCAGTTGGTTAAGCGACTGCCTTCGGCTCAGGTCATGTTCCTGGAGTCCCGGGATCGAGTCCCACATCAGGCTCCCTGCTCAGCAGGGAGTCTGCTTCTCCCTCTGACCCTCCCCACTCTCATGCTCTCTGTCTCTCATTCTCTCTCTCACAAATAAATAAAATCTTAAAAAAAAAAAAAAAAAAAAAAAGTTGGTTAAAATATGGAAGTGTTAAATGAACAGGGGGGAAATTGGAGGGGGAGACGAACCATGAGAGACTATGGACTCTGAGAAACAAACTGAGGGTTCTAGAGGGGAAGGGGGTGGGGGGATGGGTTAGCCTGGTGATGGGTATTAAAGAGGGCACATATTGAATGGAGCACTGGGTGTTATATGCAAACAATGAATCATGGTACACTACATTAAAAACTAATGATGTAATGTATGATGATTAACATAACATAATAAAATTTTAAAAATGCAAAAAAATTTAAAAATTAAAAAATTAAATAAAATATGGAAGTGTTGAATCACTATATTGTACACCTGGAACTAATATTACACTGTATGTTAACTAACTGGAATTTAAATTAAAATTTTTTTTTAATTTAAAAAATAAAAAGAATTTTTAAAATTAAATAAATAAAATCCTTTTTATATGTGGTTTATAAGAGACACTTATAAAACATAAGAAAATAAGAAAAAAATAACAGTAAACAGATTTTAAAAATATAACATGCAAACACTACCAAAAGAAAACTCGAATACTATTAAACAAGAATGACTTAAAGGCAAAGAACATTACTAGGGATAAAGGTAATAGTTAAGAATAAAAGAGACAGTCCACCAAATACATATTTTTATATATATAAAACATATATTATTATAAGAATCATGTAATGATTCTTAATTTGTATGAATCTAATGACGTAGTCTCAAAGTATTTAGCTAATTTGGCAGAAATACAAGGCAAAATAGACAAATTCACAGAGTAAAGATTTTAAAATACTTCTCTTGATAAATGATAAAATAATCTGGACTAAAAAATCAGGAAAAATATTTAAGATTTAAATAATACAATCAGCAAATTTGACTTAATTGATATATTTAGAATGGTGCACCAAACAACTGCAACTACTGCACAATAAACATTATTTTTAAGCAGATATCATACATCGCACTTCATGGTAAAATGTTGAAAGCTTTCCTTTGAGATAGAGAATACAACAAGGATGCCCATCATCACTACTTCTAGTCTCAACATTGTATTAGAAGCCTTAAACAATAATAATAAGAATACAATAAGAAAAAGAAATACAAGGTATAAGGATTAAAAAAGAAGAAATCAAACTCATGTGAAATGATATGATTGTATAGGTAGAAAATTTAAAAATATCTACAGATAATTATAATCAATAAGTGAATTTAGCAAGTTTGTTTTATGCAAGGCTGTTATACACAAAAGTATATTTTAGTTCTTTTTAAGATTTTATTTATTTATTTGACAGAGAGAGAGAGAGTACAAGCAGGGGGAGTGGCAGGCAGAGAGAGATGCAGGCTCCCCACTGAGCAGGGAGCCTGATGCGGGGCTTGATCCCAGAACCCTGGGATCATGACCTGAGCCAAAAGCAGACACAACCGACTGAGCCACCCAGGAACCCAAAGGTACACTGTATTTCTATATACAACCCCAAACAAAACAGAATTTATAAATACCATTTACATAAAACCATTACAAATATCAAATATCTAAGCAAAACTTTTAATGAAAGAAATGCAAGACCTCATTGCAGTAAACTATAAAACATTTTTGAGAATAGGTTAAAAGAATAAGTGGAGGGTTCCACTATGCTCATGGATTAGAAGACTCAAAATTATAATGAAGCAAATCTCCCCATATTAATCTATAAAATCAATGCAATTCCAATAATAATTTCAACAGTTTGGTGCATGTGAATATGTGCGTGTGTGTGTGTGCGTGTAACTTGCTAAATTGATTCTGAAGTTTATATGAAAATCCAAATGTCCAAGAAAAGCCAAGAAAATCTTGAAGAACACAAAGGACAGACTTGCTCTACATATATCAAGACTTATTGTAAAGCAGTAGTTGTACGGTGATTAACATAATTTTTAAAAAAGAGAGAGAGAGAGAAAAAAAAGCAGTAGTAATTAAGGCAGAGAGAAACTGGCTCAAGGGGAAAAACACTCCTTAGGAACAGAATCAAGAGCCCAGAAAAAGAAAAAAAAAAAAAAAAAACTAAGCAGATATAGGTACTTGATTTACAACAAAATTATAAGTTGGCACTACTAAGCAGTGGGGAATGGATGGAGTTGATTTTGTTTGCTTTTTCAACAAACGGTGCTGGATCAATCACACATCCACATGGAAAAATAAAATAAAACTTGACCCCTACCTCACATCATACAAAAATTAGTTCCAGGTGGTCTATAGATCTAAATTTGAAAGGTAAAACAACAACGAGAAATTCCTAACCTCAGATCAATGAACCTCTAGGGATTCCAAGGAAAGGTTTCAAAGGTTCCATGAACACCTCAAAGTTGCACATAATCATGTGTTATTTTCCTGGAGAAATTATCTATACCTTCTACTACCTTCTCAAACAAAACATACTATTCAAAAAAAAAAAAAAAAGTTAAGAACATCCTCATGAATTCAGGGTAAGATGTCTTAAGAGATTAAAATATTAGCAAAATAGAAAAGGTAGATAAATTTGATTACATAAATAGTAAGCATTTCTGTTCACAAAAGACACTATTAAGAGAGTAAAAGTCACCTCAAATATGGGGAAAGATATTTAAAAGATACAAAGGGCATCATTGGTGCCCCTGTTTAAGAGTTCCCTGGCCCATTTCTGATTTTAGCCAGAGCTACAATAGACAGTTCCATGTGAGCCCAAACTTAACTGCTTCTGGCAGGTATTTCATCTTAAGTGCTCACTGAGCATTCTGCCACCTTCTGCTTTAGACCTTCTCTAAAGGTTATGAGAGTACATTCTGCCCAGCCCAAGCACAGCTTAGAAGTTGGGGAAATAAATGTTTCTAAAAGGAACTCTCAACCACATTGAATAAGTGCGGTCCAGACACCCTTCCTTCAGGAAGATGTTTTATGCTCTTCTCAGAGGTCCTAGAGCAATCATTTCCCCGATGCCTACAGTGGTGACCTTAATAATGGCTTTTCCTTCTTCCAAGCCTCACTGTCACCACTCCTTCTCTTCTACTTCCTAGAATCACTCCCAAAAAGCTATCTGGGGACACCTGGGTGGTTCAGTCAGTTAAGCACCTGCCTTCGGCTTGGGTCATGATCCCAGGGTCCTGGGATAGAGCCCCACAACAGGCTCCCTGCTCAGTGGGGAGTCGGCTTCTGCCTCTCCCTCTGCACTTCCCCACGCTCATGCTCTCACGCTCTCTCTCATTCTGCTCTCTCTCTCAAATAAATAAAATCTTTAATTTAAAAAAAAAAACTATCTGTACCTTCATCCTTATCATGGGCTCTGGTTTTGCTGGAACCCAAATTAAAGCAACATATAAACTGGTTTGTACCCAAAATAAATTAAGAATGTCTACAAATCAATAAGAAAAAGATAAGCAATTGAATAGAAAACTAGACCAAAAAAATAAAAATGAAAAAGAAACCACAAAAGAGGATTTCAAATGGCCAATAAACATGAAAATGTGCTAGACTTCATTAATATTTACAGAAATGCATATTAAAATCATAATGAGATGTTATATCATACCCACCAGCATCAAAGTAAAAACTATAAAAATTGATAATCGCAATACTGGGCAAAGGCACATGATAGCAGGAACTCTTATGAACTGCTGGTGGAAGTATAAATTAGAAAGACTTGTAAAACAGGTTGGCATTATCTAATGTAGATCAAATACCATATCCTCTGATCCAGCAATTCCACTTCTAAGTATTTATCCAACAGAAATCCAGCCAAGTGTAGAAGAATGCTTATAGTAGCATTATTCATATTAGCCCCAAACTGGAAATGTCTGTCAACAATAGGATGGGTAAGCCGTGATATAGTCATACAATGGAATACTGTAGAACAATGAAATGAGCAAATTATTGCTATATAAAATAACAAGGATGGATCTCACAAATGTAATATGAAAGGATACAAACATAAATGGATATATAATGTATGATTCTATTTATATAACTTATAGAAAAATAAGCAAACCAAACTATTGTTTAGGGATGTGTGCTCTGGACAAGAAACTATAAAGAAGAAACAAAACAGATGAACATGGAGTGGCGGGGGGGGGGGGACGGGTAGAAGAGAGAGGCAAACCAGGAAATGGATTCTGAACTATAGAGAATAAACTGAGGGTTGCTGGAGGGGAGATGAACAGGAGGGACAGGTTAAATTGGTGATCGATATTAAGGAGGACACTTGTGATGAGCACCATGTATTGTATGTAAGTGATGAATCACTAAATTCTACACCTGAAACCACCTGTATGTTAACTAATTGGAATTTAAATAAAAACTTGGGGGAAAAAAGAAGTGATGGCCATAAGAAAGAGATAGTGACAACTTTACCTTTGGAGGAGGAAAGGGAGTAGTTGTTGGTAAAGGAGCAAGAAGAACTTTAGGAATGCTAGAAACATTCTATTTCTTAACCTGGGTGGTGATTTACAGATATTTACTTCATGATAAAAGATCTTTGTTTTGTTCACCTTTCTCCTTGGATACAATATTCTATAATACAAAGGTTAAAAACAATTACTTTCTTAAATCACTGACATTTAAACATAAATAATCTGAAGAAAATGATAAAAATGCAAAATAAAACTATGAGATACCAGTTTTCATCTGTATGGTCAAGGGTATGGAGAAAGAAGCGCTCTCAAACATCACCGTTAGGAATACAAATTGGCACAGCAGCTATGAAAGGCAATTTGATAATAACTTTAAATTTTAATTTTAATTTGCATATAACCTTTAACCCACAATTCCATTTCTAGGAATTAGTCTTACAGATATATTTGTACATGAACACAAAGAAGACTACAAGGATATTCAATGCAATATTTTTTGTTAGTAGTAGCAAAAGATTAAAACCAACCAAAGAGTCTTTTAATGAGGAGGGGTTAAATAAATTATAATATACTCAAACACTGAATATTATGTAGTCATTTAAAAGGAATGAGAAAGCTCTTAATGTCCTAATAGGTATATCCTCAATATATATATTGTGGAAATGAAAAAAGCAAGACACAGGCAAATACGTATACAATATACCATTTGTGTTAAGAAAGCATTTCATAGTATAGCTCTACATGGATACATAAAAAACTGGTAATAGACATGGCTTTCAGGAAAGGAACCTGAGAAACTGAGGAACTTGCAGGAAGTAAGTACATCTCCTTTTTCTCTGCACTTTCTGTACCTTCAGAAATTTTTACCATATATACATATGACCTATTCGAGTAAATGAATTTATTTTGGAATTGAGTTTCCCAAAAGTACTCTCAGTCCCTGACACATAACAAATATCTAATCTTATAAATAGTAATAAGATATAAAGATTACCTGGCAAGACTATATCTTTAAGATATGTTATCTTGTGTACCATTTACAGAGACAAAACAAAGATAAGAAGTATTATCTTGTGCTAATGAATAGCAGAGTAAACACTATAGAACCAGATCATTTAAATGACAGGAGAACAAGTCATGATTATGCCCAGACAGATCCACTAAACATATACTCCCTCTTTTCATAATTTTTCATAATTTTTAGTTTATTTTAAATAAGCATACTTGAGCAATAAACAATTCTTTCTTCCAGGTGACTCTGCCCACCTTTTGGCATACATACTCTTTGCAGATGCCATGAGTATTTGGCCATTTATGAAAAAGTAAAATGGTTGTGGCAAAATGGGTTGAATCAAGCAGATCTTCACTTAAACTTATCCCTTTCTCTGTAAACCCAACTCAGTGAACATGGAAATACCACAGATCATTTTAATATCCTTGAATCTAACTTTCCCATGGCTTTTATGAATGTTTTTTTCATTTCAGTTAATCTCATGTCTGTCTTTAAGTTCATTCAACTACATACAGACCTCATTTTGTATACAATCATGGAGACTATAAATGATTTACCAATCTCATGTCATATCAGAATAAACAGAAATGAATGACATCTGAGAAAGAAAGATGTTGCCTCTCTTAAAATTTAGAAGCTGTTATTTCACAAATTGGTAGATGACAACATGGTTCTGTACCATTTGTTCACAGGCTTTACAGACTATAAGCTCCTGAATTCACATTTAAACCTACAGGTAGTTACTTACTTGTTTCTTCAAATCAACAAAAATCTATTCTGACCTAGTTGGAGTAATGGCCTTATTTCTCTTAATCCTATGTACAACTGTATTTTTTCCTTCAGCATATATTAATTAAGCACCTGACCCTGGCCTACGCGAATGGAGCAACTCTTCAATTGTTTCAATATGCATTTCTTCAGACTATAAATCTTTTAAGGGTAAAAACCTGTATTTTCTCTTTCCTTTTATAAATCTACACAGTATCTTGGTACAAAGACTTCAGTAATTTTTTTTACTATACCACATTTTAAAAAGCAAAAAACAATTTAATCTACTTGATGAAAAGAAATATTCTGATGTGTATCAATTTACTAACCAAAGTCCATTTTAATAAGAACTCATCTTTCTATGGTAAATTATTATTATTAACACCCTGGCTCTTGTTTCCACCTAAGATACTCTTGTAGGGTAGGTTATTCTGAATTTACATGTTGTCATATTTGTTGTTATACATTGTTACATCTTGGAGACTAGTACCACCATCCCCTTGGATTTAAGGTACAGCACAGAGACATTTCTGGTGTAGGAATTACTTTTAATTCTCCATTTTCCAGTGTAGGTAAACTGATCAGGAGGTAGGGATAAGTAAGCAATTCTTCTTGCAGGCTAACTGAAGGCAAAGATAATGAAACCCAGAAAAAAAATTTATCTAAGTTAAGATTCTGATTCTGTTAAATAAAAAAATAGTAATAATAAGGTAACAATTTGAGATGATTGTCAGGACAAAGAGAAAAGGAGAGTAAGGGAAAAAATTTATTTTCCAAAGAAATATATACATACATAAATACCTCTGCCCCTAAAACAAATAATATATGTTAATAAAAAAATAAAAGTTGCCCTTAATTCACTATCTTTCAAAGCTATACACCCTTATAATATTAATAAACCCCCCCCCAAAAAAATAAATAAATAAATAAATAATGCCTTCTTACTACATGGCAGTTTACAAACAACCTAAACTCTTTCCTCAGAATTAATTGCATTTTTTTACCTTAAAATGTTACTTAGTTGTCTATTCCTCTGTCACAAAAGCACTTGTTGCTATGGATGATGATGATCATGGAGCTACAAAGTTTACCACAGCTTCATTCACTAATGCTCCCACCCATACAGTGTCATCCTCAGAAACCATCTGGTACTCCTTCTGCATAATTAGCAAAATATTGAGTTAGCACTTAACACTCTAGGGAGGATTAAATCAATTTTTTTAAGCAAGAAAAATTCCAGCCAAGTCAAAATAGAATTGTAAGGTCTAAAAACTTTCTCAAAAGAGATCTCATATGCCTAGGTTTTACCTTTTTTTTTTTTTAATTGCAGTACCTGAACTATACAAATAGTATATTCAGTGAGTAGAATGCTGGCAAAGCAGATGTTACCCCTTGCATCCACCCACTAAATTTTTATTCCCAATTTGGTTGTCTGCAGTGGTGAATCACAGCAAGGTGACTCAGTCAACTAACGACAAGAAATTTGAAGCTACACTTGCCTCGCAGTGTTTACCATGAAATAAGACTATTATGCTACTAAAACTTAAAAGCACAGGAGCTAGCCAAGTTGCAAAATAACATTCAGAATAAGACCACTGCATCATAATTTCTCTCTAATTGTTTTTCTTAGAACAGATGTCTAAGATGAGTTCCTCACATTAAAAACAAATGGGAGGAGATTAAGGTTTTGAACTATGCCTTTGATAAGCCCATATGAGTGTCTTACAGTCGTCAGAACGCATTCAAGGGGAAAGCAAGAAGCATGGCAAAACATAACTCAGCAAAGTACTGTGCTTCAAAATATGTCTTGTTCCAGAACTGCAGATTGTACATATGTTCTCTTTTTTGTCCCAACTTCTGTGAACCAACTGCTTGTCTACTGACAATGAAAACCAACCAAAATTTAACAAGTACCTATCATCTTCCAGACACTTTGATATATACCAGAAAAGCATGCCGTCATGGTAGACAAAAAAGAAAGTACCAAAGGCTATAATTCCTAAATTTTGCACCAAGACACCCCAATATGCCACAGAGAACTCACAGAAACACTACAGGATATGTTAACTTTTCAAGAGAAACACAGTGATACATGACATCTGTTGATCACTCTGCAAACTACAAACACAAATTTCAACTTTGTATCATACTACATTCATTTCTATGGCTTCATATCTTTGCAAAGCTGAGTTTTCAGTGATTACAGTGATAAAAAAGCAACTATGCCAAAATCAATATGGAACAGAAAATGAGGAAGGCAATGTCCAATCTGTTTTCAGTGTTTGAAAAAGTTGTACAGTCCCCAAAAGGCACAAACATCTCATTAGCAATTGTGATTATTTAAAAATGAAATTAAAGTTGTGGATTTTTTTACTTTCAATTTACCTGTATTTTTTTCAAACAGCTACTAAGATTGTAGTACATAAACACTTAAATTGTTTGATCCCAACTATGTACTGAAGTAAACTGTTAGGTATTTCCCTTGTACCAAAGTCACTGTGAAAAAATTACTGACACACTAAAGGCACCATGAACAAAGAAAATTTGAGGACTTCTGGCTTTAAGCCTTAGAGCCTGCTTACTCACAAGTACACAAGACTCAAGTAAATGAAGGCAAATCACTGGTGATAAATAAAGGAAAATAATAAAAGTATCTGAAAATACACTTGTCCAAGTGTGCCTGAATAAACTTCGTCCAGAGGAAGGGAATGAGCCTGGGGTTACTGTGAGCAAAATCGATGTCTCAATGTCAGTACCAAATAAGTCAGTGCCTCAAAATGCATATGCAATCTAAAAAGGAAAAAATGTGCAAGGAAGCAATGAGACAACCTGAGAAAAGTAACTCAAAAGCACTCCACATAACAGAAGAAAAACTCACTGGAAACACCACATTGTTAGGTTAGCTAGTCACAGAGACATAAAATAAGCATGTGTGCAACTTCACACTCAGATATCCTGGAAGTATCTGGTAGTATTTCTGATCCCAGACCAAAATGAAACCAGGAAATGTACAAGTGCACATGGGGAAAAGATACTAAAAAAGAAAGAAAACAAGGTCTTAGGGCTTTAAAACATACAAATACAGAAAAAAAAGAGGGAAATAAAGCGAAACAGTGCAAGGGGGAAGAATCCTCTCAACACAGAGTAAAAAGGATCACAAACCTAAAACAACCCATAAATTCTCATCTAAAGGCAAGGGATGATAGACTTAAGATGAGGCCATGAAATGCCTAGAATTGTGATTCCAACAAGAACACAACAAGAATATTATAGCAAAATATAATGCCAATTGATATGAAGACTGACCCTTATTCCACAAATAAAAAAGGATGAGACTCAAATCTGATTGAAAGTTTCACATTCCTAATTAGTACACAAGATTTTTAATATAAATGCAAAATTCCATCTAAAGGTAAGGCTGCAAATTATTGGTAAAAAAAAATTTTAAGTTAAAAAAATTCCATGAAATACACTATTGATATGCTCTTGCTATTTAAATGAATTAGAGACAATGGAGGAGTTATCTGGGATATCTATACATATTTATTTTACTAAAACTAGGTAAGACAAAAGGAAAACTAGTAAAAGCAGAGTGATGTTGGTGTATATATAGTAGCTAATAGTCCAAGTTATGTACTCTTTTCCTTTCTCTGGTACTAGATAACTGTGTGACCTTTGAAATTTCCCTTAAATCTTACTGTTTCTCAGTTGCCCCAAACTTGTAAAATGTATAATATATAATATTTATTGTGTGAGCATTATTGAAAGAATGGGATATGATGAGAGAATGAAAATTTTTTGAAAATATAAAGTTGTACAATCAAGATATTATTATAACCACTCAAACCAGTACTTTTACTTTCATTCTCATATGAGCTTTAGGAAGAGACAGACATGCTAGCAGCAGTTTCAATACTCCTTATAGATAACCTATAGATTTTACACTCCGATAGATCATACCTACAGTACTAGAACTTAAACTCATGGTCACATCAGATACCCAGGTATCAAAGAAGACTGAAGAAAATAATTGCTACTGTAATTTTGTTAATACCATATAAAAATTATTCTGGAATAACCAACTGGTTGCCAGATCTTCTGAATTCTATCGATAAAATGTATCTTGAGTCTGGAAACCAATCTGCCATTAAATTATTTAACTTCCAAATGAAATATTTATCAGTATTTATGACATTTCCAAAATGATTCTCAAATTTGTTAATTCCCTCCTATTCTCTCTCACTGCCCTTGACTAAGCCCTCATTGTCTCTCATCTGAACTTTTTTTTAGCATAGTTGACACACAATGTTACTTTAGTTTCAGGTATACAACATAGTGATTCAACAGCTCTGTACATTATGCCATGCTCATCACAAGTGTAGCTACCATCTGTCACCATATGACATTATTACAATATCATTGACTATATTCCTTATGCTGTACGTTTTATTCCCATGACTTATTCATTCAATAACTGGAAGCCTGTATCTCCCACTCCCCCTTTACCCATTTTGCCCATCCTCCCCTCCTCCTCCCACTGGCAACTATCAGTTTGTTCTCTATAAGTCTGATTCTGCTTTCTGTTTGTTTCTTCACTTGTTTTTTAGATTTCGCATATAAATGGAATCATATTGTATTTTTCTTTCTCTGTCTGACTTATTTCACTTAGCATAATACCCTCTAGGTCCATCCATAATGTCACAAATAGCAAGATCTCATCCTTTTTTATGGCTGGGTAATAGTCGTGTGTGTGTGTGTGTGTGTGTGTGTGTGTGTACGCACGCATGTGTGCGTGTGTGTGTACACATCTCACCCAAATTTCTAAATAGCCTAATTAAGATCTCTAATTCCCCTAATTCCAATCTCTTCTCCTGTTTATTCATTGCTCACTCCATCCATAGTCCTTCTAGTTATCCTCCTTAAATATAGATATGATCATGTCACTACCATACTCAAAATCTATTCGGCTCCACTTCACCCCTCAGTGTAAAGCCCAAAATGTTTAATATCCCATTCCAGGTCTTCATAAATCTGGCCACAATTTCCTTCACAGTTTCATCATCTTGAACACAGCTAAAACTTCAGCCAAATAGGACTATTCCCTGCTTCCCCAAAGTGAGTTGCATTTTCCTACCTTCTGGCCTTTGTTCATGTTCTTTCCTCAAGACAAATGGAATGCCACTCCCCTCCACCTCAACCTGTTGAATGCAACTGCTACTTCCTCCACAAGAGTTAAGTTTCCCAACTGGAATTCACATCTCATTCCTTTGCATGCTGATAGCAAAGTTTATATATTTGTGCTTGGACACATAGTTTTGTATTATGATAATTTATATAATTCTTGTCTCTTTCACTAAGTTATAAGTTCACTGAAGGGAGAAGATTTGTCTTCATTTTAATTTTACCTACAAAGCCAGAAGAGTGCTCTGAATATCAGGAATTCTATAATATGTCCTTTGAATTTAAATATGGAAACTCCCTATGCAAACAAACTTCTCCCAGAAAAATCATAGCTAAGAAATAGGAATACATTCCCTAATGGATGGAGGGAAATACTTGCTATGCTGTGTTCCACATCATATCATGTATCTTGTCTCCTTCAAACATTGGCAGCTGTTTTAAAAACAAACAAAAACTTCAAAAGCTGCACTTACATCCTTTATTTTCAAACACACAACAGCAATCTTTTCAATAATCATGTTTCATGGCAAAAGAGTGTATCTGACTTTCCAAAAACCTCTACTTCTGTCCTTCAAAAGCTGGACAGAAAAATAAATTCATCATCCAAGACATAATTTATTCATATCTGAGCAGAACTCCCCTTTATGCTTATATCAGTAACAAAATTTCTGTTGCACCTTTCTTCTGAAAGCAAAGTGTTTTCAGATCTACCATATATATCCATCCCAGTAAGAGAAGGAAAGCTGTTATTCTCCCCCACCTGCCAGATTTTGAGAAAATGAGAATCAAAGGAAAGAAATAACATAAATGAGTTTTCATTTTCAGTAGCTAGGATAAAAATTCTATTTTTATTACTTATTACTAGCCATGTCTTTCAAGTTCTATTCAACAGGCTAAACCTCTCCTTCAAATTTCATGATGCAATACTAAGTTTAGAAGGTACTAATTTATCTGAATGCTAATGCATCTTCTCCTATATCAAGTTTGCTTAAAATAAGACTCAGACATTTGAAAAGTGACAAGAAAATAGAGACATAGAAGAGAGAAGATAAATTAAGGTCACAAAATCAATTTAAATGTGGGATTAAGTTCAAGTTCTCCCCAGACACCTTCTAAGATACTCTGACCCCCATAGACATACATAAATGTAGGGAAAGGAAACTTTGGCAGGTAATATAATAGATGAAACACTTTTTTAATGAGCTTTCATGCCCCAGTACAGTGGATGCCAATTCAAAGAAGAAGTTCCAGTGGCCAAAAGGACTTTGCACTCAGGGGCAACAACCAGACTACAGATATCACCTGTTTGTTACATGTATCCTAACTGGCATCTCAGTTACTTTAAAGAGGCTCATAAAAATTCCTAGAGCACTGAGGAGGGGATAAAAAAAAATCAGCATAGGCAATTAGTCAAACAGAAAGGGTCCTGCCACAGCCATTTCCTTTTAGAATCCTGGAAACCTAACAGCATCATAAAATTACACTTTCAAGATGAAAATTTTTCACCAATGCTTTCTGGGACTCATACTCAATCAGCAGGGATCCAGCACATTTCCTAATACTTAACTATTTTCTTTATTCTTTTCTGTTGCTATTGTATCCTCAGCTAGAATCTACTCTGAGAAAATTATCTAATAGTTCTACCCTAGGTGAAATTAAATTCATATTACCTTTCCCAGATGTATTTGTCTCCTATACCTGCTTAGCAATTCTGCAATGGAAACAGAAGTACTGAACAGAACCAGAAAAGACCCCAAATAGCCAAAGAAATGTTGAAAAGGAAAACCTAAGCTTGGGCGCCTGGGTGGTTCAGTCGGTTAAGCGTCTGCCTTTGGCTCAGGTCATGATCCCAAGGTCCTGCTTCTCCCTCTCCTCCCTGCTCGTGTTCTCTCTCACTATCTCTGTCTCTCTCTCTCGAATAAATAAATAAATAATCTTTAAAAAAAAAAAGAAAAGAAAACCTAAGCTGGTGGCATCACAATTTCGGACATCAAGCTATATTACAAAGCTGTAATCATCAAGACAGTATGATACTGGCACATAGTTCAGTGGAACAGAATAGAGAACCCAGAAATAGAGCCTCAACTCTATGGTTCAACTAATCTTTGACAAAGCAGGAAAGAATATCCAATGGAAAAAAGACAATGTCTTCAACAGATGGTGTTGGGAAAACTGGACAGCCACATGCAGAAGAATGAAACTGGACCATTGTCTTACACCACACACAAAGATAAACTCAAAATGGATGAAAGACCTAAATGTGAGACAGGAATCCATCAAAATCCCAGAGGAGAACACAGGCAGCAACCTCTTTGACCTTGGCTGCCGCAACTTCTTGCTAGACACATCTCCAAAGTCAAGGGAAACAAAGCAAAATGAACTATTAGGACTTCATCAAGATAAAAAGCTTTTGCACAGCAAAGGAAACAGTCAACAAAACCAAAAGAACCTACAGAATGGAAAAAGATACTTGCAAATGTCTTATTAGATAAAGGGCTCATAGCCAAAATCTATAAAGAACTTACCAAACCCAACACCCAAAAAACAAATAACCCAGTCAAGAAATGGGCAGAAGACATGAACAGACATTTCTCCAACGAAGACATACAAATGGCTAACAGACACATGAAAAAATGCTCAACATCACTTGGCATCAGGGAAATAAAAATCAAAACCACAATGAGATACCACCTCACACCAGTCAGAATGGCTAAAATTAGTAAGTCAGGAAACAAATGTTGGCAAGCATGCAGAGAAAAGGGAACCCTCTTACACTGCTAGTGGGAATGCAAGCTGGTACAGCCACTCTAGAAGAGGTTCCTCAAAAAGTTGAGTTGACCCAGCAATTGTACTACTAGGTATTTACCCAAAAGATACAAAGGTAGTGATCCGAAGGGGCATCTGCACTCCAATGTTTAGAGCAGCAATGTCCACAATAGCCAAACTATGGAGAGAGCCCAGATGTCCACTGATGGACGAATGGATAAAGGAGATGTGGTGTGTGTGTGTGTGTGTGTGTGTGTGTGTGTGTGTGTGTGTGTATATATATAATCGAATACTACTCAGCCATCAAAAAAATGAAATCTTACATTTGCAACAACGTGGATGCAACTAGAAGATATTATTCTAAGCGAAATAAGTCAATCAGAGAAAGTCAATTATTATATGATTTCACTCATATGTGGAATTTAAGAAACAAAACAAAGGATCATAGGGGAAGGGAGGGAAAAATAAAATAAGATGAAATTAGAGAGGGAGACCAACCATAGGAGACTCTTTTTTTAAATTTAATCTTTTAAATTAATTAACATATAATGTATTATTTGTTTCAGGGGCACAGGTCTGTGATTCATCAGTCTTATATAATACCCAGTGCTCATTACAACACATACCATCCCCAGTGTCCATCACCCTGTTAAGATAGACTCCTAATCTTAGGAAACAAAGTGAGGGTTGCTGGAGGGGAGGAAGGTGGCGGAATGGGGTAGCTCCTTGATGGGCATTAAGGAGAGCACATGATGTAATGAGCACTGGGTTTATACACAACTGACGAATCACTGAACTCTACCTCTGAAACTAACAATACACTACATGTTAATTAATTGAATTTCAATAAAATAAAACACAATTTAAAAAAAATAAAAGAAACAGAAGTCCTGAAGGCAGAAGAAATCTAACATGTGTGGAAAGTCTACTGTGGTCAGTTGTATTATGTTCCCAACTAAATGTTCCCATTCTTTGACATGTGACTTCCAGGGCCTCCCAGTAGATGGAGTATATTTCCCTGCCCCATTGCCAGGCGTGGCGATGTGGCAAATGGAGTATGAGAAGATGTGACATACACTGTATCTTTATGGAAGCTTGAAATGCACCTACACAATTTGGTTCAGGCTTTTGTATTCTTGGCTTCTGCTCTGAGAACAGCACATCCCAAATAGGAGCTGCTCCTTCAACCTGGATCAGAGACTGAAATGCCATATGGCCACATAAAGCCAAGCAGAGCCACAGGCAACCTGAAGACCCATGACTGAGAAATAAATGTTTGTTGTTTTAAGCCACTATGACTTTGGGATTCTTTGTGACTGCGGCAAAACTGACAAATGCAGAAACTGGCAACAGAAATGGTATTATACTGCATAAGAACCTCAAGACCTCAGTGACTTACAACAACAAATATTTATTTCTCTGCTCTTATTTTATGCTGGTGGAAGTAGCTCAGTTTGTGTGTCTCTGCTCTATGCCTTGAGTCAGATTCAAGTCTGCTCCATCGTCTTATTCTAGAACCCAGGCTGAGGATACACTGTATATTTGAAAAATGCTCTTCTTATAACAGAAGGTGAAGGAATAAGAGGTCTAGTGGAAACTTGCAATGCTTCTAAAAGATTCTGCTCAGAAATAACATGGAGGAGGAAATATACTTCACCTATAAGAAGTGAAGGAATAAATAATTGTAATCAACAGTACAATATGCTACATTTATTATGGGGGTTTTTGTTATTTTTTTTTTATTCATATGACAGAGAGAGAGAGAGAGGGAATATGAGCAGGGGAGAGAGGCAGAGGGAGAGGGAGAAGCAGACTCCTCGCTGAGCCAGAAGCCCAATATGGGGCTCAATCCCAGGACCCTGAGATCATGCCGAGCTAAAGGCAGATGCTTAACCATCTGAGCCACCCAGGTGCTCCTATTATGTTTTTTTAATTGAAGTATAGTTGAACACATAATGTTACATTAGTTTCAGGTGTAACACATAATGATTTGACAAGTCTATATGTTATGCCATGCTCACCACCATCTCTCATCATATAACACTATTACAATGACATTGGCTATATTCCCTATACCTTTTATCCCCATAACTTATTCATACGTTCTAATCATTGTACTAGCTATATTTTACATAAACTGTCTTACCGTATCTCACAGAGACCCAGTAAGGAAGGCATTATCTCCATCTTTTATAAATTTGTGTCTTGGAGAAGTAATGTAACTTGTCCAAAGATATTCCAAAGATGTGTGATTGGAGGCCTAGGATCCCAGTCCAGGAATATGTGACTCCAAAGAACTTGCTCTTACACCCACTCCACATTCACATTCAGTTTTTCTCTGTCAAGTTATAAGCACTAACCTAACAGATGGGATCTGTCCTTGTGTAAAACCAGTATTGGCTATAAAAAGACTTCAATAACTAACCTATCTAAGTGAAATAGGGCAATGTAAGGGTAGTAAAAAAGAGGGAAACATCTATGAAAATAGACTTATGGAAAGATAGATAGGAATGAGCACAACAATGAGAACCCCAAGGAACTGAAAAATAAGAAGAGAAATTGATAGCACTTCTCTGGGTAAGAGCACTTACAAAAACAGCTTGCCTCAGGGGAAAACTTTTTAGACTCTGATTTCACAGGCCATAAGAAAAGCAGTAGGGTGTTTCCCTTTTCTTTAAAAAGTATAAACACCCAGTTTTTTTGTAGCTGTCTGAATACTACCATGTACTCACTTCAGTGCCTGTTTTGAAACTGGTGGTCACTAGCCTTTGGACATCATGTGCTTTTTAAAATCCAAAAACATGCCATCCCTGATGAACATGAATGAGTTGCTCTCAATACATTTATGGAGTCATTTTTCATCTGAGTCACACTTTGGGGCTCCAGACCATGATCTGCTCTCTCTGCCAATTGCTACCACGATTGTATTTCTATTTGAAATGTTAACATACTATGGTAGCAAGGTAACTTCTAGTTGTTATTGTTGACTTTTTTTAATTCAAGAATTTAAAACTGATTAGAGATACATACTTATGCCGGCAAAATACTTTCTAATCATCAGGTAAGTAGTAGTTAGAGCAGCAGAGGCACCGTAGAACATTAGTATTACAATAGAAAGCTGGTGAATCTTTTAGCAGGCCTTCACACCAGATAGCCAGACTGCTGCTGGAGAAAAGGCAAACCATCTCTAAGTAGCATAGCCTGTTACAAGTAATTAATTTTTATACAAGTATGCCATGCTATTTTATTTGTGTATATTTGAAGACCCTGTTACTCTATAACACAATGGGGAGAAATTAAAAAGAAAACAAGCATATACTTTCCCAGATATGAGAAGAAAACTGCGGTAGTCAGTTGTCCATACAACCTGGTCCGAATTAATTCTCTTCTTCAACCCCTACCTACTTTTCCCCTAAATGTTGCTACATAGCTAACCACTCATAATCTAGTAAAATAACTAAGCTATATTTACCTAAGATGGCTTTGAATATTTTCCTGCAATTCAGAATGTCAAATAAATCACATGGTAGATTAAATCAGAAAAGGATCAATTGGTGCATGAATAATCTACCTCAGAAATACTATCTTGTTCATGCTCAAGCACCAGTGTATTATTCCAGTTGGAATAAAGTACCAGTGGTCCCTTTGACAGATAACTCAAAGAGGAGAAAATTTTTAGTAATACATTTTGTGTCTGTACATACTCAGACACAAACCATCAAGGTATCCCTACAACATTAGTAGTAGTAATAGTATTTATATATGTGGGTGGATGATATATATAGACACATTTATCAAATTCAAATCAGCCAAAAGTTGGCAGTGAAAATTCTAACTATGCAATACACATAAAGTCCCCTATTCAAAACTTGTAATTATACAGAGAGGGACTAGATGGGGTATAACAGAAAAAATATAGCTTTGGAGTCCAACAGACTTGAGTTTTAATTCTAGGTCTTCTACTGTGTAACCCTGGGCAATTAATTTCTCTGAACCTGGGATTTCTGATTTTTAAATGAGATAATACTGAAAATGTACAGGATTTTTAAGATTAAGAGAGATAATAGTTATACAAAGCTCACTGAACAAGACTTAATACACAGCAGATACTCAATTAGTATTAGGAAATGTTTAATTAACTTGAAAAAAGTAAAGAATGGATTTATAAATACTTTTAAAGAGACAATTCAGAATTCTGATCAAAGATGAACAAAAACATTTTTTTTTCTCAACTCTTCTCCTTTGAAAACAACCAAAAAGAATGAAAATTGGCAGAGGGGGAGAGAGTATTGGGAAGATCGTCAATGAAGCAATAAAATACCTACAAGCCCAAACCACAAAATGAAGAATATATGCTAAATATATTGAGATCTAAACCAGAATAGAGGAGAATACTACAAGCTGACACGCACCTCCTCAGACCTCAAACAAGAATAAATTTCTCTAAAAGTACCACAGTCTGAAAGGATATCAAATGATCTTTTGATTAAAGTGATAAGATTTAGAGGCATGAGAAGTAATAGAACTAGTAGGGAATATTCCTCCGAAGACCCAGTTCCATACTGAGGAACCGCAGGTGAAGTCCAACTGAATAAGGAAGAAACATGCAGATACACCATCTTGTCTATAACCTAATCTCCTAAAACACTACCTGAGGTGAGGAAAAGGAAGCAGAGATGACCCAATCACAATATAGATAGCCTGACTTAAGGTGCTTCATTGTAAGCCACACCAAACTTCTAATGCCAGAAACTAAAGTGAGATATAGGCAGAATGTTTAAAAAAAAAAATGAGGTTTGCAAAACAACACATGCCAATTTTAAAGCTGCTAAGACTGCCCCAACTCATTCTATACTAGCCCTCTTAATATTATTTTTCAGCAAATAGCTATCAGGATAAATATGCCCCCATCTAAAGATAAACAATATGAAAGAAATTAGCATAGGGTCTATATATCATAATGGAAAAAACAGGATATTAGAGACACAGATCACACAGTAAAAGAAAAATTATTTTCTCCCCTGCTCAAGGAAACAAAGAGTTTAGACAAATATTTCTCCTCAGTCTCAAATAAAAATAACATGACCTGGGTGGGGGGTGGACGAGAAGAGCTCAAAGAAAAGATAAAGAGATCAAAGAAAAGATAAGACAACAGTAGTTGAAAAGTGAGCTGGTGGAACTTAGAAAAGAAATGGAAGAAGGAAAATTAAGCCATTTTACGTAGATAAAAGTCTCATTAGATGTAATAAGAAATTGTTTTAACAACTGAAACTAGGGTATAGAAGAAGGATTAAGGAAATCATTTAAAAAGAAATGGTAAAAATGAACAAAGAAAATACTGGGGATAAAACCAGTAATTAAGAAAACAATGGATTTGCAACATATATATCATTATTGATTCTGAAGAAAAGAATTTCTTTTTTTTTTTCAAGATTTTATTTATTTATTTGACAGAGAGAGGCACAGCGAGAGAGGGAACACAAGCAGGGGGAGTGGGAGAGGGAGAAGCAGACTTCCCGCGGAGCAGGGAGCCTGATGCGGGGCTCGATCCCAGGACTCTGGGATCATGACCTGAGCCGAAGGCAGACACTTAACGACTGAGCCACCCAGGCGCCCCGAAAAGAATTTTTTAAATGAAACTACACACAAAAAAAAATTACTTATAAAACAAGAAAATAATTCATGTCCCCAGGAAAAGGTAACACATAACAATGATGCTAAAATATATCATCATAAACTTTGTACTTTAAAGGCTTACAGGTAAGAATAATCACCTGCAAAGTTGGAGGTAGAAGGGGTTGTTGCAGGAATAAAGTGGGCCTCAGCCTTTGCTCCAACAATATTCAGTGCCAGAAAAAAAGTGGAGCAAAGTCTACTGATCCTGAAGGTAAGTGTGACCCAATAATGTTATACCCATCCAAGTTATCCTTCAAGTATAAAAGCAACAAAGGTGAAACATAAAAATATATAAACATAAAGATTACTGAAGTTTGCATCCAAGAAAACACTACCTGAAGATAAAATCCACCTAAGCAAGGAATGAATCAAAAAGATGCTAGTGCTAAAAGGTAAGTACTAAGCAACACTGTAAGTTATGATACAATGTGGAAGTAATAAATCAAAGTAGGGAGTGAAAGAGGAGGATAGGGAAAAAGTGTAACTTAATTTAATTATCTTTCATAGCAGACGATACTATCTTAAGTTGAATTAGGTGGTTTTCTTTTTTTAATGAACTTAACTTCATCCTTTTTGTTTGTTTTTTATTTCACAAAGATCTTTAGGAATTAATATGTCTTGCTATAAAGATATATCTGAAGTTAGGAAATTTCTTCAATTTCATTTAAATTATTTTATTAAATCTTAGAAAAATATAATTCAACAATTATGAAATATAGGCTTCCTATCCCAAGGAAACAAGAGATTTCCCCATATATTTTCTCTTCAAATGCATAAATAAAGGGAGACTAGTTTTAGAACTACTCTCCAAGGAACCCTCAACACTACTCTATTCAGGAAGGGGTCCATTTATCCTTATTCTTTAGGTTTCTTAATCCACAGTATGACCAAAAAATAAAGCAAAGCTATCTAACTGGCTCATAATTTCATGACCTTAATCTCATCAGCACTGGGCTCTAAATCCAATTTTCCAAAACCATAACAGTTTACTTGGTTCTATAAAAATTGTTCAGTATAATACTGGTGTTTAACATACAATTATATCTAGTAGTAATTTGGTTCACTTAATAATAAAAGGGAACTTTGGATTCCCATAGTTTCCTTAGCAAATTTTAATTACTGAATCTTACTTAGAACATGTCTACTATATCATGATTCAAAATCTTTTTAAATAACCACATGTATTCCACAGCAATTTAATAAAATTACTTTATAAAAACAGATCTAGACCTAATATACATCTTAATATGTAAGTCCAAATAAAATGCAGTCTCAATATCAATTTCTGGTTTCAATGAGACAATAGCAGGATTCAAAAATATCCTACATATCTTTGAAACATGGTATGTTAATGTTTTTAAGCATCAGGCACACAAAGTTGTAAGTTGTGAATTACAAAGGTCTTAGAACAAATTTGCAAAGTGAAATCACCCTCCACAGGTGAGATATTCTGTTCATTCTATGGAGAAACATTTTGATTTAAATTAAACTTTTGAATGTTTTGGATATTGCTGCAATAAGGACACAAGGGAAAGAGGATAATATTTCATCATGTTCAGCATAATACAAGTACAATATGAATTTCTGATAGAAATATTTTCAAGGAAATGAAATCACCGAATAAAATTTCATTTAATATTGATGCCCTATATCATCAAAAAATACTTAGATGCAAAATTACATATTTGGCATCTGTTTAAAACATAATACTTAGCATACTGATTATATTCATTCAGCAAAAAACACATTAAAATGTTCAACACAAATGAAAAGTATATAATATCGGTACCTTGCAATGGAAACATAATATTTAAAACTAAATTAATATATCTTTAGTATTTTGGGCATAATTTAGTCTGTGAAAATGGGTAAGATAGATATTCATGGTGGCTAAAAAAATTATATATCCCTAAAAATTAAGTAAAATGAAAGATTAACACAAAGCTTAGTGCAAGACTTAAGACCAAAAAACTGTCTCTTGAGATCTGAAAAGTCATATTCTGAGATTTGAATTCTGAAGAAGACAAAAGTGAAAAACATACTTGAAGGCCAACTATTAACTCCTCCCCATCACTCTTTTCCAGCAACAGAAAATGGCTGCTACATTTTCACCCCAACATATTTAAAGTGAAAAAGATTTTTAAAATAGCATATCCTCATTGAAAACATGAAATTTTGTCTTCAGCATAATATTAATTAATCTCTAACTTTTCATTTTGTCTTCTTAGAGTGAATGTTTGAGCAGGAGCAAGATGTAACAGGGAAGTTCCTATATACCATAATAAATAATATTATGTCATTTGGTAATGACAAATTCGTTCAAATGTCATTTTGAAAAATAAACATATTCTTCCTACAAATAGTGTATTGCTATACTACAAGATATCAAGAAAAAATCACACAAAAATAAAAATTCACAGTTCCAAACAAGGATAATTTTGAATTATGATCAGTTTTTGAAAACCAGTAACATTATATTTGTTCAGCACATGTTCTTTTCTTGTCCACAAAAATCTACAGATCCAAAGCATATGTTCAAATAACATATAATTAGGAATTTTAAAATGAATCAATTCATAATTATAAACTGGCCATTTAAAGCAATAACTTGTCCATCATAACACATTTTCAACACTATATAAAATACAATTAATAAAACAATCACAACAAAAGAGATAAGTCTAACAAAATATACAGTTTTATCATCTCTTAATCTACAGATCATACAATCCTGGTTAGTGAGGCAGAAGTCCTCATACAGAGAATCCTGGAAAATTCTCAGATGGTTATATCTTAAGCCTGTACATCGCAGAATTATGAAAATTTCTAAAACAAAAGCCTTGGAACCTAAAAAAATATAAGTCTATAGATAAAAATTGATTTTATTAAAATATTTTAAAGGCTCAATCCCACAGGATCATATTTTTTCCAGGACCTAAATTCTATAGATTTTGTCCTATCTATAAAATAAATTTGAAATAGATGACTTCCAAGATCTCTCCAGTTCTAAAATAATGCAGTTCTATAATTTTGGAAATATAGAAAGTCCTATATTTTCTACAGGAAACATAGAAGCACACAAATGGATTTAGTTCCAAAAGTCATCTTAGAACTTGGAATGCACTTTCTCATAGAAACAATGATACCAATAGAATCCTCTGCCAGTCCACTCATGCATAGCTGAGCACTGGATTATAGCACTCTAGTTTCTCTAAGAAAATATGTATTTAGGTCTCTCTGGAAATCCCAAGACAAGCTGTCTCCTGACCCTCACTCCCCACTATGCCAAGAGGAAGAAGGATCTATTGATGTCGGCAACAACAATTTCAAGAGCAAAGCATGAGACATTAGTAAAGTGTCATCCATCACACTTTCAATGCCACCCTCTTTTCCCCCTTCTACAAAGGCCCTTTCAGTGGAACCCTCATCAACAAAGCTATAGCCATGATACTAATGTCCATGCAGCTGCCAAAGAGGGAGGAGAGGTTCTGCAGAAGATTTAAGATGAGTATTGACTAGTCAGGGATTATCTTTAACCTAACCCAGAAGCCAAGATATGTCAGTGTTTTTATAATCACAGTGATTTCCTCATATAGATGGAATTTGACCTGCCCATTGCAGAGCAGAAGTACATTAGTTTTTTAATTTTGAGATGCTGATGTTTGCTCACTGGATATATATCATCACTAAGATCTTCCTAATAATGAATATACTAAAGACTTTTTGCAAGCTGGTGAAAAATGTCTACCAGATGATGGTGTCCTTAAATTTATCTGCAAAAGTGATAAAATTCTTTGGCTGGTAGACTGCTCTCCAGGTAAATGCAGGCCAGACGTGGTCTAACAGGGAAAACTATTACTTATACCCATGCTCCAAGACTCATACAAGCACACTGTTTATTCCTTGTTTCTTTCTCTTTTTTAAAAAGAAATCATGTTTTTAGCATGATTGTTACTTTTAAAAATTGATCTTAAATGCTATATAAAACTTTTAATTTTCCATGAATGCAACAACATTGGGGATGTCTAAAATCTAGGCATTGGTTATCTTTAGTTGTAAAATTGACCAAATACTGATTTAGGAAATCATTTATTTCATGAGGAGCCTGATAGACAAGCATATCACCGAGGAACAATTCCCCCGAAAAAGGCATTGTGAAGCAGGCATCTGTTAATATCTTCTTTTCTTGAAATATTTGGTTAGATAAGTTGTTTTCATTACTTTAATCTAGGACCTGATCCAAGCATGTTTCAATTTCTGCAATTTAAGTTTGCAAATGTTATTTTCCATCATGCTGGCATGCTGTTATTCTCCAGATCAGTCTCACATGAGGGGACTATTATCGATTGTGAAAGCACAACAGGTGGGTCACATCAAAGGTCACATTAGTTTTGTTCACAGGCCCAGACACAAGGTTCTCATTATCCTTAATAAAAACAGAAGCTAGTAATAAAAACATATCATTGAAATAACATCTCTCTCCATTCATATGCAATAACTTCACATACTAGAACCTACCATTTCCAAATTCTGCTGCTGGTTATAGTAGCATGGTCTTTTTGTGGTGTTAGTTATAAAAATAATGGTATAAATTATGACCTCACAAGCAAACTTCTACAGCAATTGTTTGAACTATTGAACTCCGGATTCACAAAAATCTCCCAGAATAAATCTGTCCTACAGAATTTAGCAAGGTAAGAAATCTTGAGCATTTTAATCAATATTGTGAGTAAGAATTTTAATAACCCCAGTTATTAATGAAACAGCAAATCAAGAAGACCTCAGAATCAGTTATGTAGCTCCCTTTAAATTCTGTTTAGCTAAAACAGAAATATTATCCAATCCTAACAGAATATGAACAAAAATACTCATTTCTTAAGTAACTCTATGCTCTGTACCATTAGAATTCAAAAGTTTGTTCAACAAAGAGATTTTATTTTAAAGACTGTGATCAATTCAGTGGAGTACTTTTTTTCAGCACCAGGGACCAGTAATTGGTAAGTGACAGCTCATATTTATATTACTCACAGTCTCCTAACTCCACTTCTAAAAAGGTATAGTATTTTATTTCCAAATCAAAAGCAGTCTACACACACACACACACACACACACACACAGAGTCATAAGAAATTTTAAAAGAAAACTTTTAAAAAATTAATTAGGTAGAAATATGAATTGAGCACCTACTAATATGCCAGGCAGTGTCTATTAATAAGGAACTCTTCACCTCAAAAGCAAGTTCTTTTTAGTAGTAGTATAATCCTCCATACTAATTTTGAAAGTGAATTTAACTAACCAAAATTAAATGAATATGTAGCTTTCTAGGAATACATTTACTGTATAGACCAATATATATCAGCATATATTATTGCCCAAAGTTTAACTATAGTATCATTATTTAACTATAATTTTATAATTTAATAATATTGAAAATTTGAGGCTCTTTTTAAAATGTGATGGCTGGGACGCCTGGGTGGCTCAGTCAGACTCTTGATTTCAGCTCAGGTCATGTTCTCAAGGTTCTGAGATCCAGCCCCATCAGGCTCCCCACTCAGTGAGGAGTCTGCTTCTCTCCCTCTTCCTCTCCCTCTGCCTCTCCCCACACTCACACACATGCACTCTCTCTCTCTCTAAAAATAAATTTTAAAAATCTTTAAAATGTGATGGCTATGATACAGATCTTTTTATTTCTAACACAGGAAAAATCACAGGTTAATTTCCTCTCAGTTCTCAATGTTGATGGTTCCAGTAGTGATATCACAGATACAAGAGGGAAAAGTATGCTAGCTAACATACAAGTTTCACAGAACCAAAACTCTTTATTAAGCTCTATATTACCAGCCCAAACTTCAAGCTCTGTCTTCAAATCTTCGTGACAATGATATTCAAAATTAGTACATTCAGGCATAATTTGATACTAAATTAGATAAATATGTATTTTTTAGAGAGAGAGAGAGTGCATGCACAAGCAGGGGTTGGTGGGGGGAGGGGCAGAAGAAGGAGAGCTCCCAGCATGGAGCCTAACTCACGGCTTGATCTCACAACCCTGAGATCATGCCCCAGCCAAAATCAAGAGTTGGATGCTTAACCAAATGAGCCATCCAGGCACCCCTAGATAAATATTTTTATAGCTTTAAATCTCATGATCTAATCCCTTCCTTGTCTCTTCATATGATAATAAAAGTAATGATTATAATTAAGATAATAATCATGGTTCACACTTATACAGCACTTAGTATATACCTGACACTGTCCTAAACACATTGCATATGTCACATTACATATATCACAATAACTATATTATTTTCTTTATTTTAAAGATAAAGAAACTGAAGCATCTTCCCTTCCCTCTACCACACACAACTACTTATATCTATTCCATTAGAATGCTATGCTTTTAGGGTGCCTGGGTGGCTCAGTCAGTTAAGTGACTGCCTTCAGCTCAGGTCATGATCTCAGGGTCCTGGGATCGAGTCCCGCATCAGATAAATAAATGAAACCTTAAAAAAAAAAATGCTGGGGGGGGCGGAGCAAGATGGCGGAGGAGTAGGAGACCTGGATTTCGTCTCCTCTCAGGAATTCAGCTGGATAGGGATCAAACCATTCTGCACACCTACAAACTCAACAGGAGATCGAAGAAAAGAAGAGCAACAACTCTCTGAACAGAAAAGCAACCACTTTCTGGAAGGTAGGACGTGCGGAGAAGTGAATCCGAGGCGATATTCGGGAGGATAGACGGCGGGGGAGGGGCCTCCGTCGGCCGCTTCTGGCAAGTGATAGAGCCAGGGAGCACAAAATCGGAACTTTTAGAACTCTGCTCCGCTGAGGGACGTCACTCTGGTGGCGAAGTGGGGGGTGGAACCCTCGCGGGACAGTGTGGTCTCAGGACCCTCGGGGTCACAGAAAGACCGGGGGTGCCTGAGTGCGGCAGAGCTCCCAGGTATCGGAGCAGGGAAGCCGGCTGCAGAGACGGAGCCCAGGCGCGGGCTCTCAGCTCGGGGTTGCTATAAACCGTGATCCGCGGCACAGTCGGGCCACTGCTCCTCCAGCAGGGACCCAACAAGCGGCAGATCCGGGGAGACTCACCTTCTTCCCCCGGGAGGAGAGGTGCGGGAGCACACCCCGGGAGGAGAGGTGCGGGAGCACACCGCGGGGATCTGCTGGGTTTGGAGACTCTACCCGGGGTCGGGTGCCAGATAGAAACGCGCGGTCACAGGCCGGGTGAGCACAGAGTGCGGCCGGAGACCAGGGACACGGGAGTGATTGACTGCTTTTCTCTGGGGGCTCGCTGAGGAGCGGGCCCGAGTTCTCGGCTCCGCCGGGGCGGAGACTGGGAGGCCGCCATTTTCACTCTCCGCCTCCAAAGCTGTACGGAAAGCTTGCAGGGAACAAAAGCTCCCGAGAGCAAACCCGAGCAGATTACTTAGCCCGGGACGGGCAAGGGCGGGGCAATTTTGCCTCCGGCAAAGACATTTGGGAACCACGGCAACAGGCCCCTCCCCCAGAAGATCAGCGAGAACAGCCAGCCAAGACCAAGTTTACCGATCAATGAGAACGGCAGAACTCCAGCGCTAGGGGAATACTGCACATAGAATTCATGGCTTTTTTACCATGATTCTTTAGTCTTTCAAAGTTAATTATTTTTTTTAACTGTCTTTTTTTCTTTTTTTTTGAATTTTTCTTTTTCCCTTTTGCAACCAACATCTTATCAATCCCTTTTTTAAAAAAAAAAAATTTTATTTTTCATTTTTAAAGTCATATTCTATCCCTTCACAGTAGTTACCCGTATTTTTGGCATATATATATAAGTTGTTCTCTCTTTAAAATCTTGAGATAGTTTCTTCTAACAGATCAAAATATACTCTAAATCTCTAGTGTATGGTTTTTTTCTACTCCCCTGCCTGATCACATTCCCTCCCTTTTTTCTTTCTTTTTTTTTTATCCTCTTTTCTTTTTTCAAACAACTTATCAAATCCTTTTTTAAAATTTTTTATAATTTCCAACTTTACAGTCATATTCCATCCCTTCATCATATCAACCCTTATTTTTGTACATATATAAGTTTTTCTTTCTTTAAAATTTTGGGAGGGACTTTCTTTTAACAGACCAAAATACACCCAAAATCTAGTGTGTGGCACTGATCTATAATCCAGCCTGATCATATTTGATCACATTCTGTTTTTGTTTTGTTTTGTTTTGTTCTGCTTTTGTTTGTTTTTATCTTTATCTTTTTCTTTTTGTTTTTTTCTTTCCTTTTCTTTTTTCTCTCTTTCCCTTTCTTTTCCCACTGCTTCAGGTCTTTTCTGATTTGTTTAGAGTATATTTTCTGGGGACGTTGTTACCCTGCTAGCATTTTGTTCTCTCATTAATCTATTCTCCTCTGCACAAAATGACAAGACGGAAAAAATCACCTCAACAAAAAGAACAAGAGGTAGTACCGACTGCCAGGGACCTACTCAATACGGACATTAGTACGATGTCAGATCTAGAGTTCAGAATCATCACTTTAAAGGTACTAGCTGGGCTTGAAAAAAACATGGAAGTTATTAGAGAAACCCTTTCTGGAGAAGTAAAAGAACTAAAATCTAACCAAGTAGAAATCAAAAAGGCTATCAATGAGGTGCAATCAAATATGGGGGCGCTAACTGCTAGGATAAATGAGGCAGAAGAAAGAATCAGTGAGATAGAAGACCAAATGATGGAAAATAAAGAAGCTGAGAAAAAGAGAGATAAACAACTACTGGATCACGAGGGCAGAATTCGAGAGATAAACGATACCATAAGACGAAACAACATTAGAATAATTGGGATCCCAGAAGAAGAAGAAAGAGAGAGATGGGCAGAAGGTATAATGGAGCAAATTATAGCAGAGAACTTCCCTAATTTGGGGAAAGAAACAGGCATCAAAATCCAGGAAGCACAGAGAACCCCTCTCAAAATCAATAAAAATAGGTCAACACCCCGACATCTAATAGTAAAACTTATGAGTCTCAGAGACAAAGAGAAAATCCTGAAAGCAGCTCAGGAGAAGAGATATGTAACCTACAATGGTAGAAACATTAGATTGGCAACAGACTTATCCACAGAGACCTGGCAGGCCAGAAAGGACTGGCAGGATATATTCAGAGCACTAAATGAGAAAAATATGCAGCCAAGAATACTATATCCAGCTAGGGTGTCATTGAAAATTGAAGGAGAGATAAAAAGCTTCCAGGACAAACAAAAACTAAAGGAATTTGCAAACACAAAACCAGCCCTACAACAAATATTGAAAGGGGTCCTCTAAGCAAAGAGAGAGCCTAAAAGCAACATAGACCAGAAAGGAACACGAACAATATACAGTAACAGTCACTTTACAGGCAATACAATGGCACTGAATTCCTATCTTTCAATAGTTACCCTGAATGTAAATGGGCTAAATGCCCCAATCAAAAGACACAGGCTATCAGATTGGATTAAAAAACAAGACCCATCGATATGCTGTCTGCAAGAGACTCATTTTAGACCCAAAGACACCCCCAGATTGAAAGTGAGGGGGTGGAAAACCATTTACCATGCTAATGGACACCAAAAGAAAGCTGGGGTGGCAATCCTTATATCAGACAAATTAGATTTTAAACCAAAGACTGTAATAAGAGATGAGGAAGGACACTATATCATACTTAAAGGGTCTATCCAACAAGAAGATCTAACAATTGTAAATATCTATGCCCCTAACATGGGAGCAGCCAATTATATAAGGCAATTAATAACAAAAGCAAAGAAACACATCGACAACAATACAATAATAGTGGGGGACTTTAACACCCCCCTCACTGAAATGGACAGATCGTCTAAGCAAAAGATCAACAAGGAAATAAAGACTTTAAATGACACACTGGACCAAATGGACTTCACAGACATATTCAGAACATTCCATCCCAAAGCAACGGAATACACATTCTTCTCTAGTGCCCATGGAACATTCTCCAGAATAGATCACATCCTAGGTCATAAATCAGGTCTCAACCGGTACCAGAAGATTGGGATCATCCCCTGCCTATTTTCAGACCACAATGCTTTGAAACTAGAACTCAATCACAAGAGGAAAGTCGGAAAGAACTCAAATACATGGAGGCTAAAGAGCATCCTACTGAAGAATGAATGGGTCAACCAGGAAATTAAAGAAGAATTTAAAAAATTCATGGAAACCAATGAAAATGAAAACACAACTATTCAAAATCTTTGGGATACAGCAAAGGCAGTCCTAAGAGGAAAGTATATAGCAATACAAGCCTTTCTCAAGAAACAAGAAAGGTCTCAAGTACACAACCTAACCCTACACCTAAAGGAGCTGGAGAAAGAACAGCAAATAAAGCCTAAACCCAGCAGGAGAAGAGAAATAATAAAGATCAGAGCAGAAATCAATGAAATAGAAACCAAAAGAACAGTAGAACAGATCAACGAAACTAGGAGCTGGTTCTTTGAAAGAATTAACAAGATTGATAAGCCCCTGGCCAGACTTATCAAAAAGAAAAGAGAAATGACCCAAATCAACAAAATCATGAATGAAAGAGGAGAAATCACAACCAACACCAAAGAAATACAAACAATTATAAGAACATATTATGAGCAACTCTATGCCAGCAAATTAGATAACCTGGAAGTAATGGATGCATTCCTAGAGATGTATCAACTACCAAAACTGAACCAGGAAGAAATAGAAAACCTGAACAGACTTATAACCACTAAGGAAATAGAAGCAGTCATCAAAAATCTCCCAAAACACAAAAGCCCAGGGCTAGATGGCTTCCCAGGGGACTTCTACCAAACATTTAAAGAAGAATTAATACCTATCCTTCTGAAACTGTTCCAAAAAATAGAAATGGAAGGAAAACTTCCAAACTCATTTTATGAGGCCAGCATTACCTTGATCCCAAAACCAGACAAAGACCCCATCAAAAAGGAGAATTACCAATATCCCTGATGAACATGGATGCAAAAATTCTCACCAAAATACTAGCCAATAGGATCCAACAGTACATTAAAAGGATTATTCACCACGACCAAGTCGGATTTATCCCTGGGCTGCAAGGTTGGTTCAACATCCGCAAATCAATCAATGTGATACAATACATTAACAAAAGAAAGAACAAGAATCATATGATCCTCTCAATAGATGCAGAAAAAGCATTTGACAAAGTACAGCATCCTTTCTTGATCAAAACTCTTCAGAGTATAGGGATAGAGGGTACATACCTCAATATCATAAAAGCCATCTATGAAAAACCCACAGCGAATATCATTCTCAATGGGGAAAAACTGAGAGCTTTCCCCCTAAGGTCAGGAACGCGGCAGGGATGTCCACTATCACCACTGCTATTCAACATAGTATTGGAAGTCTTAGCCACAGCAATCAGACAACAAAAAGAAATCAAAGGCATCCAAATTGGCAAAGAAGAAGTCAAACTCTCACTCTTTGCAGATGATATGATACTTTATGTGGAAAATCCCAAAGACTCCACCCCAAAACTGCTAGAACTCATACAGGAATTCAGTCAAGTGGCAGGATATAAAATCAATGCACAGAAGTCAGTGGCATTCCTATACACCAACAACAAGTCAGAAGAAAGAGAAATTAAGGAGTCGATCCCATTTACAATTGCACCCAAAACCATAAGATACCTAGGAATAAATCTAACCAAAGAGGCAAAGGATCTGTACTCAGAAAACTATAAAATACTCATGAAAGAAATTGAGGAAGACACAAAGAAATGGAAAAACGTTCCATGCTCATGGATTGGAAGAACAAATATTGTGAAGATGTCAATCCTACCTAGAGCAATCTACACATTCAATGCAATCCCCATCAAAATACCATCCACTTTCTTCAAAGAAATGGAACAAATAATCCTAAAATTTGTATGGAACCAGAAAAGACCCCGCATAGCCAGAGGAATGTTGAAAAAGAAAAGCAAAGCTGGCGGCATCACAATTCCAGACTTCCAGCTCTACTACAAAGCTGTCATCATCAAGACAGTATGGTACTGGCACAAAAACAGGCACATAGATCAATGGAACAGAATAGAGAGCCCAGAAATGGACCCTCAACTCTATGGTCAACTAATCTTTGACAAAGCAGGAAAGAATGTCCAATGGAAAAAAGACAGTCTCTTCAACAAATGGTGTTGGGAAAATTGGACAGCCACATGCAGAAGAATGAAACTGGACCATTTCCTTACACCACACACAAAAATAGACTCCAAATGGTTGAAAGACCTCAATGTGAGACAGGAGTCCATCAAAATCCTAAAGGAGAACACAGGCAGCAACCTCTTCGACCTCAGCCGCAGCAACTTCTTCCTAGAAACATCGCCAAAGGCAAGGGAAGCAAGGGCAAAAATGAACTATTGGGACTTCATCAAGATAAAAAGCTTTTGCAAAGCAAAGGAAACAGTCAACAAAACCAAGAGACAACTGACAGAATGGGAGAAGATATTTGCAAATGACATATCAGATAAAGGGCTAGTATCCAAAATCTATAAAGAACTCATCAAACTCAACACCCAAAGAACAAAGAATCCAATCAAGAAATGGGCAGAAGACATGAACAGACATTTTTCCAAAGAAGACATCCAAACGGCCAACAGACACATGAAAAAGTGTTCAATATCGCTCGGCATCAGGGAAATCCAAATCAAAACCTCAATGAGATACCACCTCACACCAGTCAGAATGGCTAAAATTAACAAGTCAGGAAATGACAGATGTTGGCGGGGATGCAGAGAAAGGGGAACCCTCCTACACTGTTGGTGGGAATGCAAGCTGGTGCAGCCACTCTGGAAAACAGTATGGAGGTTCCTCAAAAAGTTGAAAATAGAGCTACCATATGATCCAGCAATTGCACTACTGGGTATTTACCCCAAAGATACAAAAGTAGGGACCCGAAAGGCTACGTGCACCCTGATGTTTATAGCAGCAATGTCCACAATAGCCAAACTGTGGAAAGAGCCAAGATGTCCATCAACAGATGAATGGATAAAGAAGATGTGGTATATATATACAATGGAATATTATGCAGCCATCAAAAGGAATAAGATCTTGCCATTTGCAACGACGTGGATGGAACTGGAGGGTATTATGCTGAGCGAAATAAGTCAAACAGAGAAAGACATGTATCATATGACCTCACTGATATGAGGAATTCTTAATCTCAGGAAACAAACTGAGGGTTGCTGGAGTGGGGGGTGGGGTGGGAGGGATGGGGTGACTGGGTGATGGACACTGGGGAGGGTATGTGTTCTGGTAAGCGCTGTGAATTGTGCAAGACTGTTGAATCTCAGATCTGTACCTCTGAAACAAATAATGCAATATATGTTAAGAAAGAAAAAAAGAAGAAGAAGAATGTAGCAGGAGGGGAAGAATGAAGGGGGGGAAATCGGAGGGGGAGAAGAACCATGAGAGACAATGGACTCTGAAAAACAAACTGAGGGTTCTAGAGGGGAGGGGGTTGGGAGGATGGGTTAGCCTGGTGATGGGTATTGAGGAGGGCACGTTCTGCATGGAGCACTGGGTGTTATGCACAAACAATGAATCATGGAACACTATATCTAAAACTAATGATGTAATGTATGGGGATTAACATAACAATAAAAAAAATTTAAAAAAAAAAAAAAAAAAGAAAGAAGCCAGACACAAAAGGTTATGTATTGTGTGATTCCACTCATATGACATTGTGGAAGGGGAAAGCTTATAAAGACAGAAATCTGATCAGTGGTTGTTAGAGGTACAGCGTGAGTGAGGGATTGATTAAAAAGGGACAAAGAGGAACTTTGGGGGATGATGAATATATCTTGAGTCTAATGCTAGTTACATGATGTATATATTTATAAAAATGTATAGAAATGTATGACTTAAGGGCGCCTGGGTATCTCAGTCATTAAGCGTCTGCCTTCGGCTAAGGTCATGATCCCAGGGTCCTGGGATCGAGCCCCACATCGGGCTCTCTGCTCAGTGGGAAGCCTGCTTCTCCCTCTCCCACTCCCCCTGCTTGTGTTCCCTCTCTCGCTGTGTCTCTGTCAAATAAATAAATAAAATCTTTTTTAAAAAATTATAAAAAAAAAGAAATGTATGACTTAAGAGGCTGAATTTTATTGTATGTAAATTATATCTCAATCAACCTGAGTTTTTAAAAAATTGATTGCCTAAAGCAAAAATAAGAACAGCATACTGTGGGGGTTTTGACATATAGAAAAGTAAAATGTATGTCATCAATAACACAAAGGACAGGAGGGAAGAAATGGAAATATACTGTTGTCAAATATGGTTCTTACTCTATCCATGACATACAATACTATTATTTAAAGGCAGATCATGATAAATTAAAAATATATATTAGAAATCTTAGAGCAACCATTAATAGGAAAAAAAAGCACAGTTAATTAGACAACAGTGGAGATAAAATGGAATCACTTTTTTAAATACTCCATAGATGGAACAAATAGGGAAAAATAACAAAATGGTAAATTAAATCAAAACCATCTGGATAATTACATTAAACATAAATAGTGTAACCAAGACCCAACTATGTGCCATCTACAAGTAACCCACTTGAAAATAGATTCAGACCATGTAACACTCTTCTATTTGGCATATATGCAATAATATTTACAAATACAGAGTTAAACTTAAAGGAGTAGCAAAAAAATAATTTTAACATGAGAAATTTATCCAAAAACAAAACTGATCAAATAGGATATGTTTTATGCATTTCTTAATTAACATTTCAAGGGATTCTCTATAAATAGTCTAGACCATTTGAAATAAATTTATAGTACACATTTTTCTTACACTCTTATAAGCTATACCTTCTATTTTCCCAATTTTGCATATTTCATTTATACTCGAATACTATATACAGAGAAAAATCACCTGAAATTTTCTCCAATACCTTAAACTTTAATATATATGACCCCAAAAATAAATTAGTACTTTTGACAAATTATAAACTAAAACAGAGGTTATGTGCTACATTTTAAAATCTCTGTTAATCATAAAAATCCTTTGAGCTAAAATAAAAGCAGGAAAATGCATGTTATAAAGCTGACATTTAACAAATAAAGTCCACTATAAAAACTTAAATGTGCCATGATCATTTCAATAGATGCAGAAAAAGCATTTGACAAAGTACAATATCCACTCATTATAAAAACCCTCAACAAAACAAAGTAGGTTTAGAGGGAACATATCTCAACATAATAAGGGCCTTATATGAAAAACCCACAGCTAACAACACACTCAATGGGGAAAAAACTGAGAGCTTTTTCCCTAAGGGCAGGAACAAGACAAGGATGTCCACTCTCACCACTTTTATTCAAAATAGTACTAGAAGTCCTAGCCACAGCAATCAGACAATAAAAAGAAATAAAAGACATCAAAATTGGTAAGGAAGAAGTAAAACTATTTGAAGATGACATGATACTATATATAGAAAACCCTTAAAATCCACCAAAAGCTACTAGAACTGATAAATGAATTCAGTAGTCACAGGATGCAAAATCAATGTACAGAAATCTGTTGTATTTCTATACACTAATAATGAAGTAACAGAAAGAGAAATTTTAAAAACAAGCTTATTTACAACTGCACCAAAAAACAATAAAATACCTAGGAATAAACTTAACCTAAGAGATGAAAGACCTGTACTCTAAAAACTATAAAACACTGATGAAAGAAACTGAAGACAATACAAAGAAATGGAAAGATATTCCATCCTCATGGATTGGAAGAACAAATATTGTTAAAAAGTCTATACTACCCAAAGTAACCTACGGACTTAATGCAATCCTTATCAAAATACCAACGGCATTTTTCACAGAATTAGAACAAACAATCCTAAAATTTGTATGGAACAACAAAAGGCCCTGAATAACCAAAGCAATCTTGATAAAGAAAAACAAACTGGAGGTAGCACAATTCCAGGCTTCAAGTATACTACAAAGCTATAGTAATCAAAATAGTATAATACTGACACAAAAAATAGACATATAGATCAATGGAACAGAACAGAAAACCCAGAAATAAATCCACAATTATATGGTCAATTAATCTTCAACAAAGCAGGAAAGAATATGCAATAGGAAAAGGACAGTGTCTTCAACAAATGATATTGGGAAAACTGGACAGCCACGTGCAGAAGAATGAAATTGGACAACTTTCTTACACCATACACAAAAATAAACTCAAAATTGACTAAGGACCTAAATGTGAAACCTGAAACCACAAAAAATCCTAGAAGAGAGCACAGGCAGTAATTTCTCAGACATTGGCCATAGCAACTTTTTTCTAGATATGTTTTCTGAGGCAAGGGAAATAAAAGTGAAAATAAAACTATTGGGACTACATCAAAATAAGAAGCTTCTGCACAGAAAAGGAAACAATCAACAAGACTAAAAGGCAACCTACAAAATGGGAAAAGATATATATAGATAGATATAGATAGATGATAGATAAATAGATAGATAGATAGATATAATGGAATATTATTCAGCCACAAAGGGAATGAAATCTTGCCATTTGCAACAACATGGATGGAGTTAGAGAATATTATGCTAAGCAAAATAAGTCAGAGAAAGACAAATACTATGTGAAATACTATGTGAAATACTATGTGAAATTTCACATACTCATATGTGAAATTTAAGAAACAAATAAACAAAGGGAAAGAGAGAAACCAAGAAACAGACTCTTAATTATAGAGAACAAACTGATGGTTACCAGAGGAGAGGAAGGTGGAGGGATGGATAAAATAGGTAATAAGTGGTATACTTACTTAAAAAAAAAAAAAAAAAAAAAAACACACTTAAATGTGGGACGCTAATTCTCTAGGCCAAAAGTAAGACTTAAGTAATTTAGAAAGATAAGCATAATTTACTACCCTCTCCCCCCAAAAACATATGCAATCAAAATATATCTCACTCTGTTAGTGTAGAAGTATTGTTTTTATCTATTCACACTTGAGTCTATTGGTCTGGTCAAATGAATAAGGTTGAATCAAATATTTATTGCACCCAACAATAATTAGAGCCTTCCACAAATGGCAGTATTTTTCCTAAACAATTATTAACAAGATGTTGCTATCAATGACACTTCATAAAGAAATATGTACTTTATATTGCCCAATCCTGAAAGTTACAGAAGAGTGAGGTTCAGGTCTCTTAGCATACCAGAGGATTTAAAAAAAAAAGTGTTATATAAAATTCCTAAAAGTTATAAATTATGATCTGCAGGGTTAGAATGAGATCCTCTGTGCCATAAAAAAATTACAGGCTGCTCTGGGCTGACACTCATAAATTAAGTTGATTTGGTAAATATCACAGAATTGTGACACAATTGGAGAACCAGGAAAATTAATATGACAATTTATAATACCTGTGTAGAAGGGAATAAAAAAATCCCTGATATAAAATTATTCAAAAAGTAACACTATATAAATATGGGGATTGTTTTTATGATCATTTTATTATATTTCATAATAAAAATAACAAGTATTAAATAGTGTCAACAAAAAAGATTGAAAATCTGGCTTTAAACCTAGGAATTTATCATCTTCAAAAATACTTTCTTTCTTCAACTAGTAACTTTCCTTTTAGAAACTAAACTATCTGTAAAAGGAAGACACTTGAAATGGTAACACTTTAAAACAGAAGTGTGTGAATGGCAACAATCCAGCAGCCACATCTCCAAATGGAGACCATATCTTTTAAAAGGTATTCATCCTACACTACATCAAAAACTAATGATGTAGGGTGCCTGGGTGGCTCAGTTGGTTGGGCGACTGCCTTCGGCTCAGGTCATGATCCTGGAGGCCCGGGATCAAGTCCCGCATTGGGCTCCCTGCTGAGCAGGGAGTCTGCTTCTCCCTCTGACCCTCCCCCCTCTCATGCTCTCTCTCTGTTTCATTCTCTCTCTCAAATAAATAAATAAAATCCTTAAAAAAAAAAAAACTAATGATGTAATGTATGGTCATTAACATAACATAATAATAAAAAAAAAGGTATTCATCCTAGGACCATCTAATGTAAACTGGTGCCCTAACTCCAAGCTGAGCCAGGATAAAATTAACAATAAGTAAAATGACAACAAATTCATAAAGACAGGATAGATGAGCTTCATTGCTGATCTAACAATAAAATGATGAACTCTATTATTCAGGTCCTTAACTAGTCCTAACTTCTAATATCATTTCATCAATGACCCTCTCTAAAAGATGAATAATAAAACACTTTCTGTCAATGAACTAACTAGTGGATATCTTTTATTCTTTTTTTTTTTTTTTAGATTTTATTTATTTATTTGACAGAGAGAGAGAGCACAAGCAGGGGTAGCAGCAGAGGGAGAGGGAGAAGCAGGCTCCCCAAGGAGCAGGGAGCCCAATGTGGGACTCGATCCCAGGACCCTGGAATCATGACCTGAGCCGAAGGCAGATGCTTAACCAACTGAGCCACCCAGGTGTCCCATCTTTGACTCTTAAATATCACACAGAAGTTTCAGAGTATTTGAAGTATTTTAGTACAGTCAACAAGACTGAATAGGAAGTGGTAGCCCCTCCTGGGAGAGAGCACTCAGCCCATTTGAAAGGAGAATTGGTCATCGGGATCTACAGTTTTAAGAGAAAACAAAATAAATACATTGATAATCATCATCAAAGCTTTCCTTGAAATGTTATAAGTAACCTTAGTCTCATTACTTCCCAATATTACCCAACAAAAATGAATAGTAAGGAAAAGAATTGAATCAGTGTGAACTAAGCAAATAAAAGTGCTAAAACCCTTGTGAAGACAGATTTCTCAAAGTTACACGATGTTTGTGCTCTGTGTAAAGATCATACCCCTGTTAGTTTTTGGTCTGGGAGAGCAATGTATCAGCCAAATAAACCATAACAGGGTAACATGGAACTTACCACTTTGTCCAATCGCTTGGGCTTTTTTCTCCTTCCTCCTTCCCTCCCACCTTATCTTCCTTTGCTCTTTCAACAAATATTAAATATCTATTATGTGCCAGGCACAGTACTCTGTAGAGGTCAGAATAGTTAAAAAGATATAGTCTATGCCTTCATATGTTGCTCACAACTGATTTTATTCCAAAAACAGTGACACTAGCAGCTAATTATATAGTATTTGGTCCAAACCTTAATAGTCATTTCCCCAAAATTACCCAAAACTATTCTTATTCTCCCAACAACTGAACTGTACCATAAATGTTAGGGATTTCTGAAAATATGAAGCAATCATAAACATATTAACTTTCCTTTACACTTCTGCTATTTCCCATAAACTATTAAAATTCAAAGCAAATCAAGAAAGAGGTCAGTCTGAACTGTTCCAACAAATCCTACATGTGATGAAAGCAGGAAGAGGGAGGGAGAAGGAATTTAAAAAAAAAAAAAATCCTTTGTACCTGCCAAAATTCAGCAGTTATACGATCTCTTAAAAATCAGTTGTTCTGTACGTAGTGATATAATGATGGGGAAAAAAGTAATTACAATTAGGTGTCTATTTTGATTCCTCTCTCCATAGTATCAGTAGTGAATGTCATTTGATTTTGGCAAAAGATAAGGTCACTGACTCTTAAAAGATGTTCAGGATTACTTCTTTGAATGTTTCACATGGAAATACCTAAAAATGGAACATATCTCAATCTCAATCACATACTGGCCAGTAGGACAATTTGCAAAATTCACAACTAAAAATAAACACATAAACAAACAAATAGAATCTGTGGTACCAATAACATTTTAAAAATTCAACAATCTGAAAAGGAAAATAATTTTTTTAATTTATACATTAAAAAGTTGACAATGCTATGAAAACTCATTAAATCTTTCAGTGTGTGCATTTATTGAGTCTAAATTATCACTAATTAGCTGATCATCTACCAAGATAATTATAATTATTTCTTTTTTTAAACTATTTTTACTCAGGTATGATGGGTAATTTAAGCATTTAGATGTTTTTCCTAAATAAAATATATTATCATTATTATTACATATAAAGTCTTAAACATATAAAAAATTTTACCAGAAGAATTTCACCTACCAGAAAGTTAGATCACTTTAACAAGTGGAGATATGATGAACATATTAATAAACTGAAATGCTTTCTCCCATGTATCTTGCTAATTAAGTAATATTATCAACAAATTCATATTTACCAATAATTCAATAATGTGTTTTGATAATTCTATATCCAAGACTCTGATCTTGATATCTTGATTGGAAAAACTGACATACTACTTCTACATTTTTGCTATATATACTTTTTATGTAAAAGAAAAAAGAATCAAAAATTTATTTTGTTTGAAAATGAGGACTTACTCAAGAGAATGTCATAGCTCTTCATTATATTTTATAGTATTTTTTACATCAAGCCTCTAACAAAAGGTCTTTAAATGAATATATAATCATCACTGGAAACAGATAATTTAGTAATAGGTTCAAATAGCCAGAATGGCTGAGGATATTACAGTCATAATTAACAGAGATTCATTACAGTCATAGTCTAAAAATGAGGGGAAAATCAAAAGCACTGAAATTACATGTCCCCAGATCAACAACACTCTCCAGCCATCAGTTAAATCAAAATAAATAGAACCATGACTGAAAATATACTAAATAGTTAGATGTTCTAAAAGCTACCTGCAATACTGACCTAATTCCTTTTTTTTCAGAGAACACCACATTTTTCATACTTCCTCCTACTAAAATAAAAGTACTCCAACTAAATCTTTTGACCCAAATATTCAAAAATAACTAAAAGGTAACTGTGGTATCCTCTTTAAAGGTATAGTTCAAATACAACCACAGAATTACATGCAAAAGTAACCATAAAAGCATTAGTTATTAATCTAGGACAAGCATCTCTAACATTTTCTATGTTAATTAAAATGTTTTAACATTTCAGGGGCACCTGGGTGGCTCAGTCATTAAGTGTCTGCCTTCGGCTCAGGTCATGATCCCAGGGTCCTGAGATCAAGCCCTGCATCAGGCTCCCTGCTCAGTGGGAAGCCTGCTTCTCCCTCTCCCACTCCCCCCGCTTGTGTTCCCTCTCTCGCTGTCTCTCTATCTGTCAAATAAATAAAATCTTTAAAAAAAAATGTTTTAACATTTCAGATTGAAGTACCTGGTATCAAGCCATGTAATACGGCTTTGTTTTCAGCAATAATATTTTATCCTGATCATAAATTTACTTTTATTCAAATTGCTGCTAATATTTAAGCATCATTGTTCTCGCACTTTGCTTTATTGCATTTTGCATATAATAAAAAGCATTAGAAATTAATTCACAAAATATAGAATGCTTACAATTTTTATTCTGTAGACAATACAACACAATTCATAGGGCTCAGCTGTGAGTGCTTCTGTAAGTAACTTCATTCCAGGACTTTATTCTGACTTTATTCTCCAACTTTTCATTATTCTTATATGCCATAACATGATCGCCACACATAATTTCCTCTTTTCAATGTCAGTTAAATATCCTCCAAGCTTGAGAATCCCAGAACTTCTGATGATATTCTCAAAATACACTGTTTCTAGTTAGTCTAATATATTAAATACACTGATCACAAGCCGTAAATATAACTATGGTTTTTCACAAAATTTTATCTCTCTATCCTAGCTTCCCTTGAATACTAGAGAATGTTATCAAAGATATCAAAAGTCTCATGAGCATAATTAAAGTGTGTGTGTGTGTGTGTGTGTGTGTGTGTGTGTGTGTGTGTCTATGTGGAGTGTTAACATGGGCAAAGTAAGGTTGGGAAATTTTCCATATGGCATCTGCAACTCATTTGATAAATTTCTTAAGCCTTTACTCTTCTCCAATTTGTCCCTCAGCACCTCTTTCTTCTATTTACCTTTTACCCTAAACTCCCCTCTGGAAAATTTACTCTACACTAAGTACATCCAGTTAATCCATTCCCTCATCCAAATTTCTTCTTGACTATACACTACCCCTAGAATGTCCTCCCTAGCTAGTTCCAGCTTACCAACTTTCCTTTCTTTCATGAAGCTTCTTCTTATTTAACTAACATAAAGCTGGCAATCTCCATATGAGAGTTAATCCAAACATAAAATTCCATGACTCTCATTCACTATTTCACAATTACCCTTTGCTCATATATGTCTCTTATATATCTATTTCAAATATTCTTATTTCTCACCTGATAATATTACCTTTATAATTATAAATGATAATATTGATGATATCACTATTATATTATCATTTATTATTATAAATATAATATCAGTAATATTATTATCGATCATTATTAGCTCCTACAAGGCTATAGAAGTATTTCATGACTTATATAACACAAGAATCATGTCTTTTTCAGAGGATAGTGTCATCTTACATTTTGGGTGATAAAGATACCTGATTAAGCCCTTTTGCTATGTAGCTAACCCATAATGACTTATAAAGGCCCACATCTACTAAAGACCCTGGTTAACTTTCAGATGTTGGCTCTGTCTCTGTCCTTAAGAAGTCAAAACACAATTTCAAAAATTAGCCAAACACCTAAAATACTTTTTCTAAACAATGCCAACTATCAAGAATCTGAATGTATCCTTAATTTGACTAGACGTTTTAGCATTATGTAAATGACCTCTGAAACTAAAACAGGAAGGAGCCTCCTGGAAGAATATTTTCTTGAGCATTGGTCATAGGAGATTCATATAACTCTAAAATTTCTGCTGGTTGGCCAAAACTTTAAGATACCAAATAATTTATTCTCAACTTTCCAACCTCCTGCCTTCACAAGCCAGCCTTCCTGGGGTTCACCTAGAAAACTTCTTTGCTACCACCGGGGAATTTTTAAATCTTCCACCTGCTAAATACTCTCCAAAAGACATTGTACCTTTTTCTGTGCCCAATCTTCAAGAAATACCATGGATTGCTCTCATACCATTCAAGTCCTACAGACTAGGGGGAAATTATGCTTGCCTAAATGGAAAGGATAATTTACAAAGAACGAAGCTATTCACTATGAACTACAATCGCTGCTCTGCAACTGAGAATTTAGTCAGGTTTCTCATATGCCACTTTGAAAACTTTTGTCCAAAGCAGAAACCTAACGTCACTATATCTGTTCTTTCTCAAGACTTCTAACATTCTAAAGATGAAGGGGTTGCACTCTAGTAAACTGAGAAGGCAAGGTTAAGGCCCTTGTTTTTCAACTATGATTAGACCAATGCTTTAGTTCAGAGATTGAATGAACTAGTTGTGAAACCCAACCCTCTGAGCAAACTAGACTATTTAGCAATACAGTAAGTGTACCCTTTTCTGATTTTCCATATGGAGCACCAATTTAAAAAAATGAGAATTCTCAGCTAAATAGCAGCTTTTCTTTCAAAGTAAAAAACAAAGGCCCTCTCACAGTGCTTACATTTGTGATACATCTGTAAAAAGTGATTTTTTAGCATCAGAAAGCATTTTAATTGTAGTAAACTGAACAATGCTGAAATTGTTTGAAGAGGAGATTAAATTTAATGAAATTCACAAACAACCCCTTTTAGAAAGTAACAACAATTTTTTGAACATTAAAGAGGAGCTCATTATATCAAGACAACGCCACTGTAAAAAGCAGTCTGACTTCAATCACCGCATATCTACATGTTAATGAACTTGCTGTATAAAGCAGAGACTGAGCAGAAAAAGTAATAGGAAGACTGTCTTAATGCATATTTGCTGGAAAAAAAAAATCTTCTTTAATCAATGAAACACCTTTTCATTAGTACCTTAATAGTATCTGAAATTCTTTCCAACACAAAAGGAAGATGATACTTAAAAGTTTCTTTAAGACGTTACACAGCTTGCACATTCCTTCAGTGTTCACATGCTGTCAACATCACGGTTCCAAAGACTTTCAAGTTTCAACAGACAGATACAGCCTAGTACAAAGCCTTTGTTATAATAATTTCATTGCTGCCCCTGATCAAACATAGACAAATCTGAAACTGAAAAGTGAGAGCCAACCAGTGACCTTTGATTAGAACCACAAACCTCAGTTTTAATAAAATGCCTCATTCATTGCTGTTTGGTGCCAACAAGGAAGGTGTGTTCGACTGAAAAGAGCAGTCAATACATCATTTATACTCATTCACTTATTTCCATTATTCACAGTTGGAATTTGTGATTGTAACAAGTGGGACACAGGTATCTTAAAGGCAAAATCAAAACATAAAAATGTAGCTTTCTACCTTTAAAATAAATAAAATCACTTTAACCCTGCCTCTCAGTTACTTCTACTGCCTTTTGTGCCTTACTAATTGTATCGTACTAATCTTCTTTCCTAAACTGTAATTTTCACAATATTTGTTGTTATTACTTAGAGCCTGAGGAGCGCTGGCAATATTTACTGTTGAACTCCTAATTTTCCTAGGCTATTGGTGCACCATTAAAATGCATTTCCAAAAATAAATAAAAATAAAATGCATTTCCAATAAGCTTATTTTAATTGAAGTAAAAATTTGAAATTTGGGCTTATTTTATTTTGCATTTTTCTTGCCAAGAAAAAAAAAAAGAGTTTCAGACTACAACCATAGTTAGCATATTTTGATGCCTAATATGTGACTGCTCTTAAAAGCAATGCCCCTCCCCAAAAAAGCAATGGCCCAAGAAAATGCAAATCAAGCCTAGTTTTTAGGACTTAGATGCTAAGAGTGGGAGAAAGGGAAGTTTTCAAAGCCAATCCATTCATAAATGTTGTGATGATTCCCCCAAAGAAACTGTTAAACCCAGTTAAAACCGCACACTAGAATGGTTAGGGACATGCAAGCTCTATAGTACGTGCCCTAGGGTGATATCCTTAAGCCATTATGCTAAAATATTCCAACTCTTGCTCTAAGACCAGAGGGCTTCAGATGTAATTGCCACTGTTATTGCTAGTACCCAGCAATGTGTCTGAAACACAGCAGGTGCTTGTTTTATTTATATAAATATATAATATAAAGTGTGTGTATATATATGTATATTATATGTATATCATACATTATTATATATATTTTAAGTATTTACATATATACTTATATATTATCATGTAAATATCTAATTTAATATATTTAATATATAAAGCTAAGTATATATTTTAAATAAATATATATATACAATAAAGAAGCATGAGGCTATAACTTTCCCAGGCTGAGAGGGTGATAAGATTACAGAGATGATGTGAAGAAATAGTCTATCTACAAATCAAAGTGGAAAGAAGGAATAAGGGGTGTGAATAAGGGAAAGAGGCAGGGAAGAAGAGAGAGAAACAGGGAGGGGAAAAGGAAGGAAAGGAAAAGAAGAAATACAGGGATCTTAAAAACAGCAAAATCAAAAATCATGTTGTTTGGGCTGCAGCTAAGTATTGCTAACCACTCACTTTGGGCACCACAGTCTGCCCAGTAGTCTGAACTTCTGTCAACAAGTGCAGCTGTACTGCTCACCTGCTGTAAATAAACAGCCCCACACACGCCCTGACAAATCCTGAGATATGAACATAAGGACTTAGCTTAGACAAATAGAAAACTCATGACATCATTCAGTTGCCAGATCAACTGACTAGAACTCAAAGCTCATGAGGTCAGGGACTTTGTCCATCTCCTACACTGCTATATTCCCAGCACCTAGATCAGTGTCTGATTAGAACAACAGGTATTTAATACCAATTGCTTTAAAATTGATATTGTCAACATTAATATTTCTAGGTCTCTGAATAGACTACAATTTAGGGCAGCAGTTCTCAAAAATGGTCATGAGATCCCTGAGGGTCCCCAAGATACTTCCAGATATCTGCAAGTTCAAAATTATTTTCATGACAAGGACAAAAATATGCTATTTCCCCTTTTCACATTATCTTGTAAGTGTACAGTAGGGTCTTCCAAAGACTGTATAATAATGTCATTCCTCCAAAAGTTAATGGAATATGTCCTTCTGTGTTGCTGTGTTTTAAAATTTCTTATATGAAGAATTCCATTTCTGGGAATATGGAGTAAAAGTATTTTTCTCTATTCCTCCCTCTAAGTACAACTAAAAACTTTGGACATTATATATAAAATAAACATTAGAAGACTTTAAAAGGTGAAAAGAAGAAGGCAAACTTGCTAGATCCTCGGGACCTGTGTAATGACACTGTGGCGAATTTTCTGGATTTTCTTTTTGCCTCATAGTCCCAGACTCAAAGCTAAAGGAGCCAACAACTTAGAAACACCGACAAAGACCAAAATCATCATCATCATCATCATCATCATCATCATCCCCCCCAAGAAGAGCCTGCTCACTCTAGCCAAAGAACTAGGAAAAGGGCAGCTTTCAGCAAAACAGAAAGCTTTTAGATAATAACTGCTCTAACTTCAGATAAATACCACAGAAAAAACTGTGATTCCACCCTGACCTATTCAAACTAAGGCCAAGTGGGAGCCTAGAATTCCACTCTTAATGGCTGTAATGAGGCACCCAACACTCACCCCTGGGGAGGTTCAAGAAGGCCAGGTAACGATCTGAGATTTTCACTGCCACCAAAGAGTCATAAGCCCCTGTCTGCTCTCTCTTCTCTTGTGCAGTGTCAGTGAGAACAGGTAAGGAGTTTGGGCTGCCAGTCTCACCTTCCCTCTGAGATCATATCAGAGGAAGTCTAGTAAAGACTTTCTATAAATAAATACATAAATACATAAGATCTTTTTAAAAAAAGAAAGATAGAATGTCATAATACAATACAAAAACAGGTTTCAAGCAAAAAAATCACTATCATGCCAGAAGATTTCAAATTAAATCAAAAAAGACCTAAATGAAAAAGACCAATCAATAAATACAAACAACAAGATGTCAGAATTATCTGACATCAGAATTATCTGACATTTTAAAGCAGCCATAATAAATTTATAGTGCTTAAATGAGCAACTGTGAACACACTTGAAACAGTGAAAAAATAGAAATTCTCAATAAATAGATAGAAAAAAAGAAAGAATCAAGCAGAAAATTTAGAACTGAAAACTACAATAACTGAAATAAAAAGCTCAACAGAGGGACTCAATTGCAGAATGGAAGAGACTGAATCAATGAACTGGAAGATAGAACAATAGAAATTATCAAATCTAAATAACAGAGAAAATAGACTAAATAAATGAACAGATTGTCAAGAACCTTTGGGACTATGACAAAAGACCTAATATTCATGTCATCAGAGTCCTATAAGAGAGGAGAAAGAAAAGTGGAGCTAAAAAGTACTCAAAGAGGGGCGCGTGGGTGGCTCAGTTGGTTAAGCGACTGCCTTCGGCTCAGGTCATGATCCTGGAGTCCTGGGATCGAGTCCCGCATCGGGCTCCCTGCTCAGTGGGGGGTCTGCTTCTCCCTCTGACCCTCTTTCCTCTCGTGCTCTCTGTCTCTCATTCTCTCTCTCAAATAAATAAATAAAATCTTTAAAAAAAAAAAAAGTACTCAAGGAAATAATGGTTTAAAACATCCAAATCCTACCCAGAGATATAAAACCACAGGCTCAAGAAGCTGAGTGAACCTCAAATAGCATAAGCCCCCCAAAAAATTCATATGAGACACACAGTAATTAAACTTCCAAAAACTAAAACAATGAAAAAAATTGAAAGCATTCAGAAAAAAAATGACACCTTTCCTATGGAAGAAAAACAATTCAAATGACATTGGATTTCTCATCAGAAACACAGAGGCCAGAAGAAAGTGGCACAATATTTTTCAAGTGCTGAAAGAAAGGAATTATAGACCCAAAATCCTATACTCAGTGAAAATATCCTTCAGGAAGGGGAAACCTAAACATTCTCAAATGAAAGAAAACTAAGAAAGCATATCACTAGCAGAATCCACCCACCCCAAAAGAATGACTAAAGAAGTTTTTAAACAGAGAGGAAAAACAACAAAAGAAAGAATGTTGACACATCAAGAAGGAAGAAAGAACAAGGTAAGCAAAATATGGTAACATGGGTAAAGACAATATGCTTTCCTTTTCTTTTCTTTTTTTTAATTTTATTATGTTATGTTAGTCACCATACAATACATCATTGGTTTTTGATGTGGTGATCCACGATCCATTGTTTTCGTATAACACCCAGTGCTCCATGCAATACGTGCCCTCCTTAATACCCATCACCAGACCAACCCATCCCCCCACCCCCTTCCCCTCTAAAACCCTGTTTGTTTCTCAGAGCCCATAGTCTCTCATGGTTCATCTCTCCCTCCGATTTCCCTCCCTTCATTTTTCCCTTCCTTCTCCTAATGTCCTCCATGCTATTCCTTATGTTCCACAAATAAGTGAAACCATATGATAATTGACTTTCTCTGCTTGACTTATTTCACTTAGCATAATCTCCTCCAGTCCCATCCATGCTGATGTAAAAGTTGGGTATTCATCCTTTCTGATGGCTGAGTAATATTCCATTGTATATATGGACCATATCTTCTCTATCCATTCCTCTGTTGAAGGGCATCTCAGCTCTTTCCACAGTTTGGCTATTGCAGACATTTATGCTTTCCTTTTCATCTCAAATTTTCTAAATTATGTTTGATGGCTGAAACACACTGCCTGATGTGGCTTTAAATGTATGTAAAAGAAATATTTGAGACAATTATAAAAGGGGAAGAATAATTGAAAATAAAAGGAGATAAGGTTCCATATTTGACTCAAACTGGTAAAATGGCTACACTAGTAGTCAGCAATTGATAGAACTAGACAGAAAAACATCAAGGATAGAGGAAGAACTCAACAAGAGCAACAAATTCTAACTGCCATTTATAGAACACTCCACCCAAGGACGCCTGGGTGGCTCAGTTGGTTAAGCGTCTGCCCTCGGCTCAGATCACGATCCCAGATCAAGTCCCACATCAGGCTCCTTGCCGATTAGAGAGTCTGCTTCTCCCTCCACTCCCCCTGCTTGTGCTCTCTCTCTCTCTCTCTGACAAATAAATAAAATCTTAAAAAAAAAAAATAAAGAACACTCCACCCAATGGCAGAATACACATTCTTTTCAGGTGCCTATAGAATCGCTGTTATAAAAATAAAAAAAAAAAAAAAAAAAGAATATATACCAAGATAGACCATCAACTGGGCCATATAATAAACCTTAACAAATTTAAAAGAACTGAAATTGTACAGAATAAGTCCTCTTACCACAGTGGAATCAAACTAGAAATCAACAACAGAAAGATAACAGGACAATCTCCAAATGCTTAGAAACTAAGAAACACTTCTAAATAATCCATAGGTCAAAAAGGAAATATCAACAGAAATTTAAAAATACATTAAACCAAACAAAAATTAAAATATATCAAAATTTGGGGGACATGGATAATGCAGTGCTCACAGGGAAATTTATATCACTAAATGTATACAAAAGAAAAAAAGCTAAATCAATAATCTAAACTCCTAGGACGCCTGGGTGGTTCAGTCAGTTAAGTGACTGGATTTTAGCTCAGGTCATGATCTCAGGATCCTGGGATCGAGCCCCAAGTGGGGCTCCTCACTCAGCGGGGAGTCTGCTTGAGGATTCTCTCTCTCCCTCTTCCTTTGCCCTTCCCCCCTCCCCTGCTCATGCTCTCTCTCTCTCTCTCTAAAATAAATAAATAAATCTTTTTTAAAAAATAATCATCTAAACTCCTACTTCAAGAACCTAGAAGAGCATAATAAACCCAAAGCAAGCAGGAAAAAATGAAACAATAAAGAACAGAAACCAATGAAATTAAAAACAGGAACACTAGGGGAAAAATCAATAAAACAAAGAATTGGCTCTTTGAAATGATTAATGGAATTGACAAGGCTTTATGAAGACTGACAAAGAAACAGAAAAGACACAAACAATATCAGGAATGAAATGAGGTATCACTACAGACCTGCAGACTTAAAAAGAATTATAAGTGAATACTATTAATAACTCTACACACATAAACTTGACAACTTAGATGAAATGGACTTCCTTGAAAAACACAAACTACTACACCTCACCCAATATGAAATAAATACTTTGAATAGCCTTATAACTATCAAGGAAATTGAATTCACAAGTACTTTGAAAAAGAAATCTCCAGGCCCAAATATCTACCAAATGTTTAAAGAAGAATTAACACCAATTCTACACAATCTCTTCCAGAAAATAGAAGAGGAATGAATACTATCCAATTAATTTTATAAAGCTAGTATTACCTAATACTAAAGCCAGACAAAACAAAAAAGTACCAAAATGAGAAAGTTTCAGACCAATATCCCTCATGAATATAGATGCAAAAATTCTTATCTTTTTAAGAAGAACCCATTGAAATAAGTATCCATGGTAATCTACTCCCTTCTTGGTGGACAAAAATAATTTTAAAGTAAACAAAATAATCAACAGAAAAAAAAATCCAATGCAGTAAAAACTGATTGAAATAGCCCATATAAACAAAAGCTTTTGGGGTCTTAAGTAATTTTTTAAAGTGCAAAGAGGTCCTGAGAGCAAAAAGTTTAGAACTTCCAATTTAAGGCACCAGCTCTTTAGTTTACTAATAGTTTCCTGAAGTGCTACATCAGAAATCTTCAAGAGTCTTCTGAAATATGAGCAACATCTCTTTAGGGTCATCTTCAAAGTAAGCCCTGTGAGAATCCAAAATATGGTCACTAGCCTTTAAAATATTTAGCTCTCACTTGTCCTGTAGGAGTTAGGATCCTGCCCTGATGAAAACAGATTCTGAGAATGAACAACTATGTCATAAAGAAGTTTTATCAGCCTTTATAAAGGTATTTCTGGGAAGTTTAGGACAATTCCTGCTAGAATGAAGAACTAGATTGAGTCAGTCAAGCCTATTGTATCTCAACCAATTGGGAGCTCAAACAAATCCATCACTTCCCTAAAATTTTCAGAAATCTTTAGTTCTGACTTCAAGAAATAGGCAACAAAATAATACCTGACATACCCACTAGAATGGCCATAATGAAAACAGTGGAAAATAACAAGTGCTGGCAAGGATATAGAGAAATTGGAACCTTCATACATTGTTGGTGGGGATATATTAATACAGCTACTGTGGAAAACAGTATGGCAGTTTCTAAAAACATTAAACATGGAATTACCATATGACCCAGCAATTCCATTCCTAGGTATTTATCCAAAAGAATTGAAAACAGGTACTCAAATATTTGTACACATATGTTCATAGCAGCAGTATTCAAAATAGCCAAATGTGGAAACAAGAAATGTCCATCAATGGATAAATGGATAAACAAATTGTGGTATATACACAATGAAATATTATTCAGTCATAAAAAGGAATCAAGTACTGATAATGTCACAACATAGATGAACTTAGAAAATATTATGGTAATTGAAAAAAAAAGCTAGTCACAAAAGGTTACATATAGTGTGGTTCCATTTATATGAAATACCAAGAAAAGGTAAATCCATAGAGACCTAAAGAAGACTGGTGGTTTCCAGGTGCTGAGAAGAAAGAGAAATGGGGAATAACTGTTTAATAGGCATGGGGTTTCATTTTGGGGTGATGAAGAAGGTTTGGAACTAGACATATGCGGTAGTAGCACAACAATGTAAATGTACCCAATGCCACTTAACTATTCACTTTTAAATGGATAACTTGTGTTACATAAATTCTACATCAATTTTAAAAATGTGAAAATAAGGACATATTGACCTGACCTTAAGGCAGGGAAGTGAATAAAAAAAAAATTCAAATTGTGTGCATAAAAATAGTAGCTGAGGACCCTTCACTCAAGTCAATATTAATATGCCCTCTTAGGTCCTCCCACAGACCTCTATCCATTACTCCATTAAAAGTAATCACAGTATAGAATCTGAAAATATTTTTGGTGTCTTTTACACTGCTCACCTTTACTCTTCCAATGTATCTTTTCTCTCTGCCTTCCTTCATTCTCAATGTTTCCTCTGTCACCCCCCAGTTATGAGTTTACCCAGGACAGTAACCATTTATTTTTCATCTTTATATCCTTGGTGCCTGGTTCAGTGTGTATGCTCAATAAATTTGTTAAGTGAATGAAAGAAGAAACAAATAAATAAGTGCAATGTAGACTTGCATGTAAGGATCATACAGGTTGAAGAACATTATCAAGTTATTTTCTGCATCTTGAGTTGGGATTTGTTATATCAATAAACCCCAAACCCAGATATTTGCTTGTTGACATTTTTTAACATAGCAAGCTGGCTGGAATTATCAAACTCTTGTGAAATTCTTTCTAAAAATCTGAAATTGAAATTAATTTCAATCATTTTAACTTTAAAATAAATAAATACATCTTAGCACTTTTTTTGAAAGTTTGAATATACCTTAAAATTAAACAAAACAAAATGGTACTATAGTAAAATGGTCAGAATTCACTCTATACATTGGTGCCCATTTACAAGACAAAGGGATTCAAATATTGGCCAAAAAAATTATTTTTAAATGTTTATCTAATTAGGTGTTAAGAGAAATTATTTTAAATGTAAGAATTATCAAAAATGATAACTAATAGGATCATCCCTTTAACTGATATTCCCACTAAAATCAGACAAAAATATATAAATGACAGATTTTGTTTCTTGGATATAGCAATGTAAATACCATCTGGCATAAATGAGATTATTTACTTAAAATGATCTTGTTTCTCTTACATTGTATGATCTGCAGAGTAGTCTTTGGTTTAAATGTTTTCTTTTGCTTTAGGTAAAAAGAAATTGTGGTTAATTAAATAAAAATAACTAAAACTGAAGTTAATGTTGAGCTCTTAACTCACACCTCAGTAATTTCTTTTTTAAAATGTTTTAAGATAAACTTAAGACTTTTGGATATCTTGGAATTTATGAGATATATATTTATAATGCTATAAAAACATAAATGAGGGTACTGAATAGTAATAATCTCTAGTTCAAAAATCTGTAAATATTTGCCAAGAACTACATAATATAATTATGATTCTTTTTATGCATAGATTTGAAACAGACTTAATACAATGTATGAAATGTATTACATTTGCAGTAGGAAGACAAAGATAATTTTTAAAAAAACAAAAGTCAAAAACAAGCCCTCTTCCCTGTCACCTTTCAGCCTTTGAATGGAGCATTGGGTGTTATACGCAAACAATGAATCATGGAACCCTACATCAAAAACTAATGATGTAATGACTGGTGATTAACATAACATAATAAAATTAAAAAAAGAGAGAGGCAAAGATATTATATTGGTTTAAAAGATATTCTATGCAGAAAATAAAGCTTCTGGATTATACTGGAGAAAAATTTCTAGATAAGTTTTCTTTAATAAATTGAACTAATTAATATAAGCTCAAAAAAAGTACACAAATAATATAAATTTGCAAACACAGCAAAGACAAAGGAAAACTCACCCACTCTGAGATGTTCACCCTTCTGCAATGCCAATCTAAGTCTTGTAATGCTTTTAAGGTTTAATTCAAAAGTTTATTTATTGAAGCCCACCCTGATTTCCTGTAGCTGATTTTATTCTTTCTCATGTCTGAAGAAATAGTCTTACCACACATTCTAGCAATTGATTATATATTCTATTGTATTGTCCTAACAACTATTAAGTTTTTTGAACTCAGAGATGCACACTAATTATTTTCTATCCCCATGAGTCCAGCACATAGTAGCACCTAATAAATTATTTGCTGATTTGAAAAATCATGTAACACATATTTAAACTTAATACAGATGAATAAGGATTTCTGATTGCTAAGGGCTTTTTTTAATGGAAGAATACTTTTTTTTTTAAGATTTTATTTATTTGACAGAGAGAGACACAGTGAGAGAGGGAACACAAGCAGGGGGAGTGGGAGAGGGAGAAGCAGGCTTCCCGCGGAGCAGGGAGCCCAATGCGGGGCTCGATCCCAGAACCCCGGGATTATGACCTGAGCCGAAGGCAGACGCTTAACGACTGAGCCACCCAGGCGCCCCTAATGGAAGAATACTTTTATTTGAAAAGGCAGCTGTTTCTCCTAATATATTGTACAACAAATTCTCCAAAATGTATTTCCCAGTAGCTTTTAATTTAAATGCACAAAATTTTCAGAAATAAATAAACAACCCCTTTTTTAACATTCATTTAGCAGCCCTTTGTGAAGGGCTGACTGTACCTATAAGCAGCTTTCTTGGGAACACTAGTACTGATCAATTGTATTATAGAAGGTGTGGTGAACCAGACTACAAGTTTTTCAAAACAGTTCAGATTAATTAAAGTAGTCATATTTTCCTTCATCATTATATGAAAAAGACCAAAATTCTTTATAGTCCTTCAGTACTTCTGCTAATAAGTATACTAGAAATTTTCAAATATACCTATGTTGCTTTTAGCCAGCTAATGACATTACTAAACTAATATGCATCCTAATTGTAGAATGGCAATTCAAAGCATTTTGAATTAGGATGTTATGCTTCATAGAAGTAAAAGGATTGAAACAATACTGATAATATAAATATTTATATAAGATTATGCTTTTAAATGAATAAACATCTATCCCAATATTATCGCTTTTTTTCCTACCAAATGTTGCAATTTAAAACTATAACTTTTCTTTTTAGATTTTATTTATTTATTTGAGAGAGAAAGCACACATGAGAGATAGCACAAGCAGTGGAGAGGGAGAAGCAGGCTTCCCGCTGAGCAGGGAGCCTGATGCGGGCCTTGATCCCATAACCCTGGGATCATGACCTGAGCCAAAGGCAGACACTTAACCAACTGAGCCATCCAAGAGCCCCTAAAACCATAACTTTTTAAAAAGAAAAATATTTAATCTACTTCAACATTTCTGGAATATAAGATTTTAGGGTCCTTAGAGAAGATATCATAACATTTGTTTCATATTTGGCCCATTGCTTCTTTTGATTTGCTACCACTGTATTTTGTTATACCAAAAATAAAAACAAAACAAAAACTTTTAAAAAGTAAAAGTATTTTTATATAATCAAATTCATTTCAAGTATAATGCTAAGTGAAATAAGTCAGTCAAAGAAAGAGAAATACCATATGATTTCACTTGTATGTGGAATTTGAGAAACAAAACAAATAAGCAAAGGAAAAGAGAGAGAGGCAAGCCAAGAAACAGACTCTTAACTATAGAGAACAAACTGATGGTTACCAGTGGGGAGATAGGTGGATGAAACAGGTGATGGGGATTAAGAAGAGCACTTGTGATGAGCACTGAGTGATGTATGCAATTTTTGAATCCCTATATGTACACCTGAAACTAATATTCCACTGTATGCTAACTATTCTGGAATTAAATAAAATAAAGTAAAATTAAATAAAACAAATTATTTCAGACCTACAGTTTCAAGTATTTCACTTTCAACAAATACTATGAGAAAACAGTAGAGATCCTTGGGCCTTTTTTTAGAGTAATCACTTTTAATGATTTTTAAAGGATGTAGCAATATTCCCTGTATAATTCAATCTGTATGAATAGAATTGTGAGATACGTGTCAAAGCAAAGACCTTTAAATTCAGTTTTTTAAAATAACTGTTTTCATGACTATATTATAGATTACTTTGAACTGGATGGAAATTACCTTGAAACATGATCAAACACACAAGTACCTATAAAGAAAATTTCTTTTTTGTTCCAGTTACTTCTCAACTGACATTATATTAGTATTATATTATTTAAAATAAATGTAACATGGTATATCTTGCATATAACTGAAAAGAAATGTTTTGTTTACTATTACCTTAAAAAAAGAAAACTACAATACTGAGAACATATTCATTTTAGCATATGATTTATTTAATCTCAAAAAACTGTTATATTGTCTAAAATGTCCAGACATTAATTATACTTATAAAATTAATTAGAATTTCACATTACCAAGATTATTTCATAAAAATATCATAGTAATGTTATAGTAATAGCAACTCTGATTTCACTACAAAAAAATTATATAAGAAATAGCTGAAATCATAATGCTTAATTTATTTTTCTTAAATGGAAAGCTTATACAAACAAAAATGACTACTAATATTTTTCAACATTTAACAAAAGTTAGCCTTTTCAAAAGACAACATTGTAATCTGATTAATTTTAAGTTACCTATATTTATATAACTGCTATGAAAAATTAAGCCTTTCAAGACTTTTCATCTCTTGCCATCTAAAGTGTACTCCTGTAACTTTAATAGAGTATGTAGTTTGATCCTTTTAACTAATCAGTGGATCAGCAAGAAGGAAGTCAGGCCATTGCAATTACTGTCCACATGTTCATTACATCAAATACTCTACAGGTCAGCCTAAACCTGTTTAATTTCACAAAAGAGTATTTTTTTCACCTGTTTGTTTTATTTCACAAAGACTATTTTTCCTTATTCATAATGTCTTTCTGAAAATGATCAGCTATCCTAGCATTAACATAATGGTCACTTGTACTTGCTGTAGAAATAAAAGGTAATAAAATTTGGCTTAAACAAGCAGAGACAAAGAGGCCAGGCTATAGACTGACTCATTTCTGCAACTCTCTTTTAACCATTCTAATTCTGTCTCTCTCTCTTAAAGTCTGATCATATATATTTAATTCCATTCTTTAAAATTTCAGTAGACAACTTCAGCGCTAACCTACCACTGCCCTGTCAGAAAATCTTTGATGTCACAGCATAATAGCTCCTGAAAGAACAGCACTAATACTTAATGTAACATGAAACCAGGGCTCTGCAGTGGGGCTGTCTGCTGTCAGGAACAAACAATTTCACTGCTGTTCCCCAGAAGTGACAAGGTTAGGACCTATCTGTACAACAACCTTCACTACCAACAGAGATTTATTTTTATTAGAAACTAAGAATGCCATCTTATTCTTTTAAATATGCCAATCCCTATTTTGAAAATAAAAAATAAATTACATTTTAATGTCAAACAATGCATGTGGCTCAATTCTCCCCAAAGCCTAAAGAAGGCCTCCAGTGTTTTCAAAGAATTAATAGGCCAAATGGAAATGGCTAAACTTACTACTAAGGAGCAACTAATGCACTATTTTATTATTTCAGAAGTCACACCAAACATTTACCTTTCAAAAACTTTTATAACATACATGGGTTGGAAATGACTATACAGACCTTTCCCTTAAGATATTTTTACATGATATCAAAATGTCTGCTTAAGGCTAGCCATTTTAAACCAAAAGATTCATCAACAGAAAAAGGAATCACTAAAATAGTAACTGTGCAGATAGTCAATAAAGCAACCAGTACCGTGATTTTTTTTAACCTACTAACAAACTGAAAACAAGTAATTTCCAGACATGTATATAACATCTATGAGGGAACCAAAATAATACTATTTAATTCATAGTTGACAAAAAAATCTCTTTTAGTGCCATCTATTATGAAATACTAAGGCATATCTGTGCCTTTTCTGAATCCTTAAAGAAATATATTGTTTGCATTGTTCACTTAACAAATTAACTTTCTGACTTCTCTGTTACATTGTCTTGAACTATTACTTAATTTTCATAATGTTGTATAAGACCTGTACAAAAAAATTTATAAACTCTATTGGGAGACTTTAAAAAGAACTAAAATAAATGGGGAGATATAATACATTCATGGGTTAGAAGATTCCATGTTATAAAGGTATCATTTCCCTAAAAATTGACTTATTGATTAAATGTAAACTGAATAGAAAACCCCAACAGGTTTTATGGAACTTAACAAGTTAGTTCTAAATTTATGTGTAAATACAAAGGGCTAAGAAGGGCCAAGACACTCTTGAAAAATAAGAATAAGGTGGCAGAACTTACTCTACAAGATAATAAAATTATTATAGAGCAAATATAATTATGTCAGGGTATATGGGTGCAAAAAAGATAAAAACATCAAGGGAACATAATATAGGACCACAAAGTAGATGCATGCTTATGTGGGCATTTGATATATAACAGAGTTACCCCTGCAGAGAAGTCAGGAAAGGATGGATTTTAATAAATTATCTGATAGCTGGATACCCATAAAAGTAAGAAAAAAATATCTCAAAACAACTACAAGTGGATTAAAGGCCAATGTGAAAGTCATTAGAAATTATTTTCATGGCCTCAGATAGGAAAGAATGTCTTAAACAACATAGGAAAAACATTAACTAAGAAGGAAAAGATCAATAAATATTCAACTATATTAAAATTAAGACTGTCCTTTTATCAAACAATTGCATAAAGAGAGTGAAAAGACAAGCCAGGAGTGGGGAATGGTATCTGCAACACATATAAATGACAAAGAATTAATACACAGAATATATAGAACACTATAAACCATTAAAAAAAAGACAATCTAATAGAAAAATGGGCAAAAGACTTGAACAGGCATTTCACAAAAGAAGAAATTTACCTGATCAATAACTTATAAAAAGATGTTTAATATCATTTGTAATCAGGAATGCAAATTAAAACCATGATGAGATATTAATGACTGCACCCCCGACAGATTGGCAAAACTTTTAAATCTGACAACATCGACTGTTGGCAGGGATGTCAAGCAATGGTAATGTTCACAGACTACTGGTAGGTATATAATCACTTTAGAAAAGAGTTTAGCATTATCTAGTATAAATGAAGATAGGCATACTCTCTGACCCAACAATTCTATTCTTGTATATACAACCTAGAGAAACATGTACACATGTTCACCAAGAATAGATATATGTACAAAAAGGTTCATAGCGGCATTGTTCATAATAACCAGCAACCAGAAATAGTCCAAATGTTCACTGACAATAGAGAAGATAAATAAACTCTGACACTCCCACAATAGAAAGCAAATTAATGAACTAGGATTTCATGATGATACATGTTAAGCAAAAACTGCAACACACATAAAAAATAGGTTCTGCATGATTTATATAATGTATTAAAACAGGCAAAATCAAACTATATTGTTCAGAGATGCATCCATAGGTAGTAAAACTATAAAGCAAAGGAAGTGACTAACATTATATACAGAATGATGGCTACCTCTGAAAGATAGAGGGTGGGGGTATGATTGGGAAGGGACACAAGTGACTTCTGGGACAATATCATTATTCTTTTTCTTTTTTAACTTGGATGTTGGTTACATGGAATTCACTCTATAAGTATTCATTACACAAACATACAACAGTATTTTATATAGTTTACATGTTTACATTTCAGTTTTTAAAAAGAACAAATCTACTTCACATAGAGTTATTCTGAATAAAAGTGAAATTGTATGAGAAAAAAACCACAAACAACTACAAACATACTCATTTTTTAAAGTTAGGCAAGGACTGGAACCCCTCTCATTCATAAGCCAACCAAGAAATAACTACATGGTATAAAATTCTTTACTTCAGGCACCTGGGTGGCCCAGTCGGTTAAGTGCCTGCCATTGGCTCGGGTCACAATCCCAGAGTCCTGGGATCAAGTCCCACATAGGGCTCCCTGCTCAGTGGGGAGTCTGCTTCTCCCTCTCCCTCTGCCCCACTCGTGCTCTCTCTCTCTCTCAAATAAATAAATAAAATCTTTTAAAAATAATATAAAATTAAATTAAATTAAATTCCCTACTTCAAAAATATATGCTGTCAGCTCAAAGTAGTAAGACACATCTTCTGTAATATCATAAAAAGGTGCTTAACATTCATCTTTTAGAGATTCATTCCTTTGGCTTAAAGCATTATCCTTTCTTAAAATCAAAATACCTCTTGAGAAAATGTACTAAGCAGAGAACTGAAACTATATGGGATTGCTGAAGAAACTCCAATAAGACAACTTGGGATTTTCAGATTTATAATAAATATATTCTATTTAATGTCTCTACAACACTCCTATGCAAAAGGTCTCTATCCCCATTTAATACCCTTTCCAGGATATTACACACCACAAAGCTATCTTTAAAAAATTAAAGGAAGGGCGCCTGGGTGGCTCAGTTGGTTAAGCGACAGCCTTCGGCTCAGGTCATGATCCTGGAGTCCCTGGATTGAGTCCCGCATCGGGCTCCCTGCTCGGCAGGGAGCCTGCTTCTCCCTCTGACCCTCCCCCCCTCATGTGCTCTCTCTCTCTCATTCTCTCTATCTCAAATAAATAAATAAAATCTTTAAAAAAAAAAAAATTAAAGGGAAATTTTTTTAAGTGAAATAAGCCAAGCAGAGAAAGACAATTATCATATGGTTTCACTCATATGTGGAACATAAGCAATAGCATGGAGGACCATAGGGGAAGGAAGGGAAAACTGAAGGGGGGGGGAATCAGAGAGGGAGATGAACCATGAGAGACTATGAACCCCAGGAAACAAACTGAGGGTTTCAAAAGGGGTGTGGGGGATGGGGTAGCAGGATGATGGGTATTAAGGAAGGCACATGTTGTGATGAGCACTGGGTGTTACATACAACTAATGAATCATTGAACACTATATCAAAAACTAACTGAACATAATAAAAAAATAAAAATTTAAAAAAATTAAAGGGAAAAATTTTTAAAGTATAAATAACTAATGGAAATAATCTAAAAACGAATGAAACCAAAGAAAAGAAAATAGGAAGGAGAGAGAGGGAGGGAGAAATGGAAGAAGCTAATTAATTTATTTTCACTAATTTTTAGTTTTAAAAACAGAATCTCACATTCCACTTTCATATGTATACACACAAATGTACATTATCTCACTTACTAAATTGAAAAGCAAAAGGGTATGACTAGAAAATTTTTAAATATTTAACATTATTATGCTTTATAAAAACAACTTATGTATTGGCTTCTCACAATATTAATTATTATAATATACTTTCCTGATTTTCCTTCTTGTTATCAGAGTCTTTTTTATTATGTATCTTACTTCTAAAAGGACCATGTCTCAGCTAGCAGAAGTGGAATTTCTGGGTCATAGAGTAATTACATGTTTAACTTTTTGAGAAACTGCTAAACTGTTTTTCTAAAGTGACTGCACCATTTTATGTCCCTACCAGCAATGTATAATGGTTCCAATATTTCCACATCCTTGCCAATATTTGTTGGTTTCAATTTTTATAATCACAGCCATTCTAGTATGAAGGAGCAATATTTCATTGTGATTTTGATTTACATTTCCCTAATGACTAATGATCCTGAACATCTTTTCATGTGCTTATTGGCTTTTTATAAATCTTATTTGGAGAAACAGCAGTACAAATCCTTTGCCCTTTTAAAAAATTTGGTTACTGGGGCTCCTGGGTGGCTCAGTTGGTTGAACATCCAACTCCTGATTTCAGCTCAGGTCATGTTCTCAGTGTTGTGACAGTGAGCCGCACATTAGACTCTGCACTCAGGGTCGAGTCTGCTTGAGATTCTCTCTCCCCCATGCCCTCCTCCTGCTCATGTGTTCATGCTCTCTCTCTCTCTCTCAAATAAATACATAAAATCTTTTAAAAATTCGGTTATTTGTCTTTTTATTGTTGAGTTGTGAAAGTTCTTTATATATTCTGGATACAAGTCTCTTGTCAACTTATTATTTGCAAATATTTTCACCCATTCTATAAGTTGTCTTTTTACTTTCTAGATGGTTTCTTTTGAAAGACAAAAGTTTTTAATTTTGATGTAGTCCAATTTATCTTTTTTTCACTAATGGTTTTGATGTCATGCCTAAGAAATAATTGCTTAATCCAAGGTCATGAAAATGTACTCCTATGTTTTCTTCTAAGAGCTTTATAATCTTATCCCATATTTAGGTCTCTGATTCATCTTGAATTAATTTTTGTATATGGTGTGAGGTAGGGTCCCAATTGCATTTTTTGCCTAGGGATATCCAGTTGTCCCAGCACAACTCATTGAATCTCATGACCCACCCCAGAGCTACAGAATCAGAATCTGCTTTTTAATAAGATCCCCAGGTGATTTGTATGCTTAGTAAAATTTAAGAAGCACTTCTTCTCTAGCTGATAAAATGTATAAATTTCTAGAATGGTTAAAATATTCCTTGAAAAATTTCCAATAGAATCTCTGTTAGTGAGCAAGATCTATTCCAGTAACACATCCCTTATATGAAGTTAATTACCAGGACAAGATTGTAGAATTTATAACTGACCACCTACAAGGACAAGAGGTAATCATTAAGACCAAACATGGGTTCACAAAGAACAGGTCTAGTCATATTAACCTCTTTTGCTTCTTTGTCAAAAGTATTTTATTGCTTGATGAGTAATGCATTAGAAATAATTTATCTGAATTTCAACAAGCCATTTGACAAATGGTCTCAAGTATCCCTGCTATACTGTAAGTTTGTTACAGTAGGACACAGTTTTTAACCACCCTCTATATCTCTAGCATCTATCTGGCATATAGAAAATACTTAACTTGTTGAATTTTATTTAATTAAGCCTTGTGGATATACGAATAAATGTGGGCTAACTGCTAACATGCTCAACAAAGGTTTTAATAATTAATATGTTAAGAATCAGGATCCAAAAAGATCTTAAAAATAAAAACATAAAGAATAAGGAAGAGAATATGACCACAGATATGGAAAAAAAGAAAATCAGAGAACATCATGTCAACTTTATGCCAACATATTTTTAAAATCTAGAGAAAATAGATGATTTTCTGCAAAATATAAATTTACCAAAACTGACTCAGGAAAGGATGGAAAATATGAAACGACCAATAAAATACTGTTAAATATCTATCTCTTTTAAAGGTGTGAAGATCAGATGGAACTAGAGGGTATTATGCTACATGAAATAAGTCAGTCAGAGAAAGACAATTATCATATGATCACAATCATTTGGAAGTTAAGAAACAAAACAGAGGATCACAGGGGAAGGGAGGGAAAAATAAAACAAGATGAAATCAGAGAGGGAGACCAACCATAAGAGACTCTTGATCATAGGAAACAAACTGAGGGTTGTTGGGGGCGGTGGGGGGCGGGGAGAGATGAGGTAACTGGGTGACGGGCATTAAGGAGGGCATGTGATACAATGGGCATTGGGTGTTATATACAACTGATGAATCACTAAAGTCTACCTCTGAAACTAATAATGAACTATATGTTAATTAATTGAATTTAAATTAAAAAAATAATAAAGGTGTGAAGATCAAATGACTTTAGAGGTGTTTACTTTTAAAGAACTGTCAATTCCTATGCTCTCCAACAGACAAAGATGGCAATAAACAATAGATAATTCCTATGCTTTCAGAACATAGACAAGGATGGAAAGCTTCCAATTTATTTTATGAAGCTGGCATGAGCCTACTATCAAAACTCTATAAAGATAGCACCAAAATTAATTGTACATATTATATACATATACATACAGGAATACAAGGATAGTTAAGCACAAGAAAATCTATCAACACGTTTTACAGAATATTAACAAAACTAAGAAAGAAAAAAATTATTTTGTCAATAAATGCCCAAAAAATACTTGATGAAATTTTAAAACCATTCTAAACCAAAAGATCTTAATAAGTAAAGATCAAATGAATCTAACCAGAGTAAAATCTACCTGGAGTAAATGCAAACTCTTGCACTTATCCCCAAAAACAAAACAAAACAAAACCCCAGCAGCTCAAGTATAGGATGGATGACACATGGTAACTAAAAGGCCTGTGAGTTTTAGTTGGCAGTAAGATTAATGAGTCAACAGAGTGCTGTGGCTTCCATAAAAATTTAGCCTCTATTAATAAAACAATATTATCTAGAACAACAGAGGTAATAATTCTACAGCATAATGTAGTGGTTATACTCATAGATTCCAATCCTGACCGTCATGTTTTAATAATGTCACCTTAAGAAAATTACTTAATTCCTCAGTCTCAGTTTCCTCACCCATAAATTGGAAATAATAATACATACCTCACAGGTAAGACTTAAATGAGATAACACTGTGTAGATAATATTGTTCAATATATAAAACAAAATTTTAAGTTGCTCAGGCATTCTTTCACTCAACAATATCTACTGAGTGCTATTAGGTTCTAGGCATTCCTTCAGTCACTAAAAATTAAACAACAAAGAGACAAAATTCCTATCCACGTGGAGCTTATATTCCAGTGGAGAGGAGGAGGTAACTTCTCTATCACTGCTCCCCCCAGCACGGACTGAATGATCACATATATGATTTCACACCATAAAAAGAATGATTAAAACACCCTTTCGAGTCTGAGGTCCCATAAGGCAAGGACAGTGAGTCTATGATTTGAGGTATAAATACTATAGGAATACACAGAAATACATTCCCAAGTTCTAATCTACCCATAAAAGGCTTATAACAACTACCATACCACTGCCATCTCCTCCAGCTGCCCTCTCAGATACTGCACATCATCTATCCCTTTAAATACTGAACTCACTGATGGCCTCCATTACCTCAACTACTTTCCTTCTCTCCACTGGTACCCTCTTCACCAGGGAAATATCATGGAGTCATTAGTAGAAAGAGCTTAGCAAACCTGGGTTCAAATCCTAGATCTAACATAGCCAATCTGCTGCCTCTACTAGGAATCTTCTGGGACCTGGAGGTCAAGCCTGCAATCCTTGGCCATGTTTGGCTGAGACTGAGCCCTTCCTGGAGGATGCCTCCTGGGTCAACAAGACACAGGAACCTGCATCAAAAAAGCCTTGATGGCAATAGAAGGTTACCAACTCCACATCCCAATCTCAGCCAGCTGTCCTCTACTTGTACTTTCTAGGACTTAGAGATTAGGTCTGTAATCAGTGACCAAGCCATGCTGCACCTGACCTCCCTGGGGAATGCCTCCTGGGTCAAGTTCCCTGTCTGTTACCTGTCACCTCTTTTTTTTTAAGATTTTATTAATTTATTTGAGAGAGCACAGAGGGAGAGTGGAAGGGAAAAGCAGGCTCCCCGCTGAGCAGGGAATGCGGGGCGGGGGGGGGGGGGGGCTCAATCCCAGGACCCTGAGATCATGACCCGAGATGAAGGCAGACACTTAACCAACTGAACCACCTTGGCGCCCCTACCTGCCACCTCTTTAAGTTCACCACTGCTTCTTTGGTTATTGCCACAAACTTAGACCTGAGAAAACATACAACCAAACTCATTCTGTACCCAAATTACCTCATCTCCACAAATTATGAAACTCAAAAACGATGATATTGACCTTATAATAAAGGAATTTTCATTCCAATTGATTTGTTGATTTGCAGCTGAAGAGATTCTCAAAGTACCTATTAGTATAAAATAGTATTCCCTCTCAATAGTACTCTAGAGTCACTGTGTTGGGAAAACTGCAGGATGCTTTCGCATCACATTCTAATAGTATTCATTTTTACCCCCTCAATAAAGTATTTTGAATATTCTTTACTTTGGGCCAGATTTTCCTTTTAAAAACATTCACTTTAATAATAGATAATGCTGGGCGCCTGGGTGGCTCAGTCATTAAGCGTCTACCTTCGGCTCAGGTCATGATCCCAGGGTCCTGGGATCGAGCCCCGAATCGGGCTCCCTGCTCCACAGGAAGCCTGCTTCTCCCTCTCCCACTCCCCCTGCTTGTGTTCCCTCTCTCGCTGTGTCTCTCTCTGTCAAATAAATAAATTTTTTTTTAAAATCTTAAAAAAAAAAAAACAGATAATGCTTACATGGCACCCACCATGTGCCAAGCACTGTTCTAAGCACTTGTATTTACTCACTTATTCCTAAAACAACACTAAGACGTGGGTACTATTTTACAGATTAAAGTAACAGGTCTATGTTCACACTGCTAGAAATTAGTGGAGTATGCTCTTAGTCACAATGTCAAGCTCACTCTACCCCAAACTAATTCTCCAGCACTGTACAGGTAAGAGGAATAAAATTATAGTCAGTAAAGGATTTCTACTGTTCAGAATGCTTGACAAAGAAAGAACAGATTTTAAAAACATAATCTTAAATGTGGGAGAGGAGGGATGACAACAATAAAAATTCAAGGGAGGAGAGTTGTTTTAAATTTGGGGGATAGGAGGAAATTCAAAGCACTAGTATTTTTCAATATTATCTTGCCCTAAAATTGACATTCTATGCAACCCATGCATCTGTCTTCAGGTTGAAATCATTAAGCGCTTAAAAAGAATTTTAACATCTGTATCTAAAAAGAAATGTAAATAGACCCAGTTCTTACCTGATGGCTGCTCACTGTCTACTGCAATATATAAAACACCAACTGAGAGATAACTGGCCTCAATGGCCTTCCTTTACATTGCTAGAACAGATAGAAAGAAACATATCAACTCAGAAAGAAACTTAAACATGTAATGGAAAGTGGGGAAAGTTAAAAAAAAAAAAAAAAAGGTAAAGAAAACAAGTGTTTCTAAGTCCAGAGAGAGATCTGTTGCTGCACACAATAAAGGTGGTATGCCTATAAGCCAAGAGCCAATCATCAGTGACCTTCAAAGACCTTATTTATGCAACACAGTGCTCTCCCTTAGCAGGAACAGAACCTTATAAGCAAAAGAACACAAAAGATAATGGGTCATCAAATGGAAATAACACATCTAATAACCCAAAGGACCAGTTCAAGAAATTCTCTTGAATTTGAGAATTTCTGTATGTGAATGTGAAGCTGATAGAAATATAGGAAGTCCTCACATTGCACTATACCATGTTAACTGAAACTAGTGCAGTTTGGAGCCAGGTTCTCACTTTGCAAGGTTTTATAGTAACTGAGATCAAACCATGAAATCTGAACTGTGTAAAGATGAGATCAGAACTATGCAAAGAGAGGATACAGTTCTGATATAACAGAAATTTTAATTAACATCAGGCCATGCAAAGCAAGGATGGCCTTAAAACTGAACCTACTGAAATTCAACATCTCATAAGAGTACGTTTAGCTCCTGATTATCCTGATTATCCAAGCTCCTGATTATCTAGTTTGTAGATTATCTGTGGGAAATCTCATGACTTTCTTGCCTATTACAGACAGCTGTATTATATAGCAGAAATACTATGGGACTTCAAGCCAGTACATCTGGGTTTAGATTATGTTTCTGCCACTTAATAGCTATGTGACCTTGAGCAAGTCCTTTTCTCTCTCCAAACCTTATTTTCTCTGTGTATAAAATAACGATAATTACATCTACCTCCTAGAGTTGTTTTGCAAATGAAATAATAAAATAATAATCACTAATATTTAATGAGAGCTTACAACAAATCAGGCACTCTTCCAACTGTGCTTTGTATATTGAAACCTCTCAAAAACTATGATACAGGCTATTATCTCTATCTTATGAAAACATCCAAAAATATGTCTGGCATATGGCAATTGCCCAATATATGTTTGGTGATATGCATCTATTTCATTACTCAGTATTGCCTCTATCCATGGCAGTGAATAGGTACAGAAAAGAAAACAGGAAAATCTGAAATCTGTTCATGTATTAGATGCTTCAAAAAACTGTTGGAAGAGGAGAATTCAGTTCTTACTGAAAATTGGGGGCAGGGGTATTCTTATTCCTAGAAATTCCTTTATCCTTCTCCTCTTGCGTGCTACTTGTACTCCAAGATTCTGGAAGAGGTTAACTAACAGACTTCAAAGACAGCCAACTCTGTTGGTGACAGAAACCATACTCAAAAACCTGGCACTGGCCACAGCTGCCAGCCTCGCCAAACACATGCAATGAATTGATGGCTGTGTCCCAATGCCCTGCCTATCTCATCCAGCCCAACCTCCTTCACAGACACAACCCTTCAGATGCTAACACTTCCTTCCAAAAGTTCTCATTAGCCGCTTTAGGTTAGAAAGCAAGGGCACTGTCTAGGATCACACTGTGGAAATGCACTCTATCAAAATTGTCTGGGAGAGTGGAGAGAAGATGATAGAAATATTACAGTTTTTGCTAATGTGTCCACCAGCATAAATTCATTTATTCAGTTAAATTCTTAGCCATTTGTCACTTTAGTTGGCAGAATGGACATGGTGCCTTGAGACTGATATAGAACAGGGAATTTTGTTGAAAGTTCTTTGGGAAGAGGCAGCCCAGAGCCCTATCCTAGAACAGTATAAACAGGATGTCAGAGCTGAAATCTCTTTGGAGATCATCAAACTTCCCATTCTACCCATGAAGAAAATAATTCCTAGAAAGAAGTGACTTAGCCAAAGTCACCCAAAGTTTATTGGCAGAGCTGAACCTCCCAAACTGAGTTGCTATTAAACCACAATGCCCAACAAGTATATCAAGTGAGAGGAAAGAGAAAAAGAGAAAATGAGAGAGAGCCAAAAACAATGCTAGCCTATAGCCATCCCTCATTGCTGCCTTTCTCACCTTCCCCATCTTCTGCTCTAATTGTACATAAATCCAAGGAAGGCTGAGTAAGGAAGCAACAAAGGGCTTCAGGCATTTGGGGAAATAGTGACTCTCCACTTGGTTCTCTTCTCTTGCAACATGATAAACACACTTAACTATGGAATCTCACTGACCCCTTCGCGCTAACAAATGACTCAAATTGCTTTGCTTTGAAGAATAAAGGATGGCTTAAGTCAAAATATGGAAAGAGCCCAGATGTCCATTGACAGATGAATAGATAAAGAAGATATGGTATACAATGGAATATTATTCAGCCAACAAAAGGAATGAAATCTTGCCATTTGCAATGATGGGGATAGAACTAGAGGGTATTAAGCTAAGTGAAATAAGTCAGTCAGAGAAAGACAAATACCATATGATTTCACTCTTACATGGAATTTAAGAAACAGATGAACATAAAGGAAGGGAAGGAAAAATAAAATAAGACAAAAACAGAGAGGGAGACAAACCATAAGAGACTCTTAACTATAGGAAACAAACTGAGGGTTGCTGGAGGGGAGGTGGGGGGGGTGGGGTAACTGGGTCATGGGCAATAAGGAGGGCACTTGAAGTAATGAGAACTGGGTGTTGTATGCAACTGATGAATCACTAAATTCTACCTGTGAAACTAATAATACAGTATGTTAAATTGAATTTAAATACAAAAAATGTTAAGGGATGGCTTAAGTCTGTCCCTCTCTCATATTAGAGTCCTGTGAAAATGCCACACTACTGTTTTCTGAACCTCAAATGCTGATAAATCTGTAGCCTCACTCCCTGTCTTAGGTTTCCAATGGTTGGCTACATTCTTCACAGGGATCCTGTCCCAGGAGAGTGTTCTCTGGAAACCATGCTTTTCCTCTTTGACTTATCATACCCATTCCCGTCTCTCCTATTTACTTTTCTATTTCACTGGGGTCCAAAGTGAACTCACACATCCCAAGAGTACACTATAAATTTACGGATATGTACTTTTTTAAAAGTAAGAAAAATTAATCCTTACTTAAATTTAAATACAAAGTAACACTCTGGGTCTATATGTCAGACATTAATGTGTCACATCCTGTAGCAGAGGAAAGAGAGGGGAGTGATAATGGATAATAATATCTAGTTTTTAACTAAAGTAACCTTCAACAAATGTTCAAGTGGTTTAAAAAGATCCTTCCAAAGAGACTATAGTTTGAGGATAATATGAATAATATAGGCCTTCATGACAGTAATACTAAGACTCAACTAGCACTTGTACTGTAGTAGCAGCCCTTTAGGGGCCACATTACAGGATATCTAGCATCACTAACAGTGTACTTTATCCTGTTGTACTTTGACATATTAAATAATAAGAATATGAAGCCATTGCAATCAGTAAGACATTTAAAAACTAAGCATATAGATATAAATTTTTATAATGGCTGCAATTTTTCCAATAATGTTCAAAATCATACAATATTCAATCCTTTATTTTGCAAAATTTCACAAAACTGAATGTTAAATGCTTAGAAACCTCTTCTAAATTTCCTTAGTTAGAAAAGACAAAAAGCCACACTATTAGAAAAGCCCTCGTTCTTCTTGCTATTAAAATGGCTAAAATAAAACACAGAAAACAAGATGGCAACAAATTTAAATAAACTCCCTTGCTAAAAATCAGAGCTGTCGCAGTGCACAGCTCTGGGTAACCATTTACCTAGAATGACATGTGAATAATGTCCTCTGAGGTTGTACGGTGAGTACTGCCACAGCATCGGAAGTTGCATAGAAAACATAGCTGAAGATCTGAAAAAGAAACTTACGTCATGTAGGATGCCTCTTTTTCAGATAAATAAATGTATATATTCTTAACATGCCTCAATTTATGATATTTGATAGGCAAAGTGCTACTTCTGAGTGAGCCACTATAATAAGTACCAAAGAAGACATAATCTCAACAGTGTTACTTTTCTAAATAAAAATAATTTTTAGGGAAGACTGGTTAAGTGTAACCACTGGTGAAATGGTTACCCAAGCTGGACTAAAGGGGGGACGAAATAGGCATAAGATGACAGAGATAGCACAGTGGACTTCACTAACTACATCGTTCATAGCCAAGCAATTGGAACACAATGTTGAAGCCAAGTACTGCAATGATGATGCAATTACTTTTTAAAATAAAACCTGTAAACCATAGTAAAAGCTTTACAATGCTTTGAAATGAAATGGGAAGTAACCATGAGGATTATTTGCACTACCCAGAGGTTCCACTGCTTATCTCATGGAAAAGTTTCCAAACTTAAGGAGTAGGAACAACAACAACAACAACAACAACAAACCTAGTGTATCAAATGTGCTGACCTTTTATGTGAGGCAAGGAGCTGTAAGTGTGTGTTACCAAGTAGCTAACTAGCTAGCTAACTAGATACATACATACAAACCATCATACAAACTTAATCTGTCCCTTCAAAGTAAAGGTGACATTTTATCAAATGAGAAAGTAAATGCTTTTCAAAACAGATTTGTGCTATGAAAAGTTATTTTGAAAACATATGTTTGGAAACGATTCCATCATAGTGTGATTTTGTTACCAAAAATTCTATGTCTATCAACTACAAAAACTCTCATCTGTTTTCAATTTTAAAATTGGCAACAGAATATTCCAACCTGTTTAATGATGTTCCGAAGAGTTTCAATGGGTTTTGAGTCCATTTATTAAAAATATTAAAATGCTATATCTTCAACTTCATTGCCAAAAACAACTGATTGCCATCAGGGAAGATTTTAACATATTTTTGTGTATTTTGTGTATAGGATTAATAAATTAGTAACACAATTTAGTAAGTGCAAATAATGATGTACTTCTTCCGTTTGGCTCTATTTTTCTTTTTGAGGTATAATTTTCAGCTATGACAGCATTAAAACCATGTAGTAAAGTAAACTGAACTTAGAACCAAGCTTATACATCATTTCATCACGAAGTGTTAAACTGACTTTTTAAAATAACAAAGAATGTTAAATTATAGGGTTTGGTGGAACCACGGTTAGTTTTAAAATATTATTTATTTTATCTGTATCTCTTTTTAATATCAACTTATGAATGTTTTATAGCATACATTAGCACACTAGCACATGTATATAATTTTAAATAAATATGCACATGTATTAGGGTGCATTCTCATAAACATTTTGCTGATCGTCTGCTCTATCCAAAAAGTTTGAAACTTTTCTATTCTATCCTATTACAGAACTCTATTATAGTCAGAAGTTCTCCCAAATAAGCCTTAAAATTATCTTGCCAGAGGAATTCTTCCAGCCTCACCCTTAGCAACAATACTCTCAGGTTACCCTTGGGCTATCCAAACCACTTAAGATCTCTATTTCCTTCTCTCTTTAAGCATCCTAAATTCTGCTCCTTTCACCTCAGCTACTGAAAATGCTACATTCACCATAATCAAGCAGGGAAGATATTCAAATAAATATTATGTTAATAATCAAACATATTTACTTTTAAGATGCATTAGCAATATACTTATTTAACTTATTTAGTGGAGGCTTTGAGACAATTTAGGATGATCAAATAATTTAATGCCCCCTTACTAAATTTAATAAAATTATATTTGTGTTTTTATATTATATCAGATGTAAATTTGTTAAGTAAGCAAACCCAAAGAATATATAACCATAGCCTAAATAAAATTTAAAGGACATTGATTCAAATGTCCTATTTATTTGGCATATTAATCACAGAAACTAGTGTACATGTACATCAAAAAGGAAGAAGAAAATAACCCAAAGATGTAAAAGTGGTGCTAAGAAAATTCAGAAGAAAACATTAGCATACAATATAGGGGGTATACTTTTCCATATACTTTATTCAAATAGCTCTTGGTAACTTTAATGAGTTTTCCATGTGGACATAACGAAGAAATTAAACACAAAACTACACAACTAAGACATGGCTAATTATGATGAGCTCTTTGGAAAAGGTCCCAAGGTGTCATAATTAAAAGCTGAGCTATTTTTCATTCTTTCCCTGCCATGCCATAAATAAGAATTAAGAGTACCCAAGTTCACTAGTCCCACCCAATTTAGGTTGTTATATATATTCACCTCAGAGAAAATAAGCCTCTTACAAAATGCTATACAATTTAAATTCAGTGTACATGACCCTACATTAGCATACCTGTAAATCACACAAACCTATACAAAAGTACAAGTGGAGGCCTTCTCTGGAACTGTTGTCTGCAAAAGTTTAAGGAGTCTAACCTAAGAAAAGCTGAACTTTTCTTTTAATGTTTTAGAATATTATATTAAAAATAAAAATAAATATTACAATTTTAATTGTTTCAATATTTAAATTCTTCTTTAAACTTCAGTATATCTATTTTCAATGTGATCTTTATAGTGGGAAAGAACAACAGCTAAGAAATTTTTAAAAGTCCAATTTTCCTCCAGTGTCTATTTGGATCTTCAGACTCAAGAGTAATAAACGTTCCTGAGACTTGGTTAACTAATATGCTGTGTTCCAAGTTAGTTAAGCTTTGTTTAGTTGCTTTATGATTTCAATTTTTATCTTCTTTTGGGGGGGGAGTTGCTTCTTATTAAAGAACTCAACTGAAAGTTCTAAAGGGAAGTTCTTAAAAGCATCATAACTGATTTAATATGACTAACAGGATGTTTTTAAACTGTTCTATGGAACTTTTGTATCTTTTTTTTTTTCATCCTTAGCCTCAGAGCCTTTCTTTTTAATGGAGAGATTTCATCATATTTTTCATGTCATGGATCAACACTGCAACTGTCCACCATGCAAAAACAGTGGTAAGGAAAATTATAGGTTAGGCCATTAGAAACCAGAGCCATAACTTCTCCAGCCTATGTGACCACCAAGCCCTTTTCAGAAAGTGATTATGTCACAGTCATATAAGCTGCAAATCTCAATACGTGTGTTTAATTTGAAGAACAAGTCATTAAACACCAGAAAACTTCCAAGCCAAAACCAGCAAAGAAGGCTTGTGGGCTCAGAGAAAAGGTATTCAAAAAGTCATTGCAAAACATAAGATCCCAGATTACAAAACTGAAGAGGGTGGATTTAGCATCCCTCTTTGAGAGTGATCAAAAGTAGAGAGGGGCAGTTGCTGTTACTACTGCTCTTGCTACTGTTTCATTACCATCATTGTGAAATAATAATTTCTATGTCATCCAAAAATTTTGAATCACTCTAAGGATGATTTTATGTTCATATTATCCCTCAATAAAAAAGAAGTTAGGAACATGCCAACTCTATAGTTAGAAAAACTTAATTACAAATGTGAGGCCCAAAGACCTGTAACAAATAAAAGAAACTCAGAAATAACACACAGATCTAAAAATTTCCAGATATTGGCCTTTTTCTAAGACCATGCTTGCCAACTGAAAAAAAAAAAAAAAAGTTTTTTATAGTGCAAGATACAAGATTTTATTAACTCATAGTACTGATCACCTATTCATATATTAATAAGCAACTTACTTTAATTTCAATACTTAGTTGAAGTATTTGAAGAAAAGGAGTAATATGAAAAATTCCTCTGTACCTTAAAATGTACTCATAATGTCCCTGACCACAAAACTGAGCTAAGAAAGAGAAGTGTAGCAGTTAAGCTGCTAGCTTATGGCTACATCACATTCATGATCAGACGTGGCCTTTCTAGAAGTCACAAAGACACAAATATAAGACTTTCCAGTGTCAGAACTACAGAATAATCAATAATGGTATCAAATGTTTCCCATATGTCCAATGACTTTATTCCCACATACGTCAAATAACCTATTCTTAATCATCCTTTAAGTCACAGCTCAAGGGCCACCTCCTACTAGAAGCTTTCCTTTACATAGGTACTTCTGCTCTTATACCTATCTCCATTATAACAACCAGCACACTGCATAGAATTACCTATATTCATACCTCCTCCTTGCATTTTCATCTTTGAAATCACGTAATCAAGTGGTTCCCACCTTTTCCCAGCCAAGGATCCTTTCATTAATCCTCCCTGCTGAACCCCATATTTTGAGAGAGAATTGCCTAGAAAACTAGCCACACTTACTATGTAAATCATTTTCTAATTTTTACTAATCAGGATATATAACTGATATTTAATGTTTCTGATCAGCAAAATATTATTCATTTATACATTGGTATATGGGAAATGCAGCATTGGTTTGGCTCTGGAAATAAGTATGAAGATAAAATAAATGAACATTGACATTATATAGAAGAGACTAGGAAAAAAAAAAAAAAGGAGGGCCAAAAAGCCAGCCCTAATTTATGACACACAAGCTTTGTTTATAGTGAATAATACCCTGAAGCAAAACCCAACTGAAACATTTATTCATATCAGGTAGGAAGTTAGACAGTGTGACTGGTAAGGTTATCTACCCTGCATACCTTTTATTGAATGAGGCAATGAATCTGAAAGCACTTTGAAAACTGTGCTTCTATAAAATGTAAGAGAATTAAAAATTAGCCTTCTCATGACAAAGTTCTACTGATCACATAATTATTGTCAAGTAACCCTAATACCATTGTCCAGAACTGTTCTATGAACTTCTGTGCACAGTATCTTCAAACTGAATCTTCCCAACATCCTTATCATCTGGTAAATTCTATCACAATCCCATTTTAAAAACTAGGAAATCAAGACTTAAAGAGGTTGCATATCTTTTCCAAGGTCATACAATTAGTTTAGGAAATAAGACTCCAAAGGAAAGATTCAAGAAATAAAAATTAAAAGTTTAATATTGGTTTTCTCACATGCAGGTCTATCATTCAAATGAAGAATATAGGTTTCCATTTTTTCTTTAAATGAAACCAAAAGAAATCAGATTAAGATGTGTATATTTGACACAAAGAACTTCCTGGTGTTAATCACTGAAGTACATAAACAAAGGAGATTATAAAATCTCGTTCTTTGCAGGCTTTCAAAATAAAGAGAGCTTCTTAACTGATTAGAATGGAGAAAGGGTGATCGATACACCCTTGGAGGATGCAGGATGACAGATGAAATGACATTTCAAAATCTCTTAGAGTCCTTAGAATTGGGATTTTCTCAAATTTGAGAGCTGGACATCCAAACTCTGCATTTATCCCAAGTCTGCCAGGTTACTAATGAATTTTCCTTTCTAGGAAAGAAAGGAAGGAACACATATTGTCTGTATTTCATATAAGAGTAAAAGAAACAGACTATGTAATTCACCAAAGATTTCATAGCAAGTATGTGGGGAAGCTGAAATGGGAAGCCAGATCTGTATAATGATAAGCACAGTACCACTTCAACAGTAATTTCAACAGGTATTAAATATTTATTTTATACCAAGCCCTGAGCTTAGCGCTTTACATTCATTTATCTCATTTAAACCTCACAATAATCCTATGATGTAGATATTATTATTACTCCCATTATAGAGATAAGAAATGGAGGGTTAGGGATTACACCATGGATATATTGGGGGTGAACTGGGTGGCTGACTTCTAAGTAGAAGAGGTTCAATGCCCATGGAGATAGCTGGAGATTATTTCTGAGAAAATAACAACACTGCTGGTCTTTGATATTCTTTCCCAAGAAAGAGTGATAAATTATTCTCTCTTAGTCAGGAGCATTCTTCTCCAGTTCTACCAATGACTTGCTTAGCACCATGACAACTGCAGCTAAATTTCCCCACCTACCAAATATCAAAAATCTTTAATAGAAAGGGAAATCCTTAAAAAATAGACTTGTGACTTCAAAAATGCCCTTCAGGGTGCCTAGAATTTAGTAAGTGCTCAATCATGTTACCCTATGATCTGTTTCTAAAGTATGAAAGGAAACATTTGCAACCATGTCTCAGAATGAGTTCCATTTGAAATCTATGCTCCTTATTAAAAAGAAAAGAAAAGAAAAGAAAAAGAAAAAACCTGTTACATTTTCTTTTCTCTACATATTGTGCTTGTGTAGTCGTGGAAAGTAAAGCATCTTTAATTTTCTTTGTCTACCTTTAAAGAACTACTTTTCAAAGAAGAGAAGAGATTGTGCTCGGTGAAGTCAAAATCACAAATAGCACTAAAGTCCCTTTTTGCATTTGAATGGATATATTAAAGATAGACAATTCAATTCATCTCTTTAAGATGCCTAGAAACAACAAATTATTGAAGGCAGTAGGGATAAAAGATCATGTAAAGGGTTATCTTGTGAGATTTTTAGAGAAGAAAGAGATCAAGGGAGAACTTGAAATGAGAGAATATAGAATATTTGCATAGATGCTAATACGCATATCACATAATGCACTTTGAATTTACCTTATATTTATTAAGCTTATTTATACAGGTCAGCATCAAAAAGCGCCAAATCAACATACTTAAGTAATTTTGATTCAAAATAGTTTAAAATACAAAAACTCTTAAAGAATTTCACAATATCACATTAGGCTCCTTCAATACAAGGTGCTTCAATCCAAAGAAAATTTTAAAAAGCTTTATAAACCAGGGGAGCTTAGTAAATAAAATATACCAGTGAATTCCTTGCTACATGTGCCAGAGTAGAATGTTCGTAGAGAAATATAGGGAAATAGAAAATCTAGAAAATTACAGAGTAGCAAATTCAAGCTAGTTACCAAAGATGCAAAATGTTCTGAAATATATACAACATTGGACTACCAATTGTTAGATTTTTCTAATTTCACTATTCAATCCCCAAATAATTACAGGTTAAGATATTAACCCAGTTCTTTATAAATAAAGCCAAACAACTCCCTATAAATGCAAAAAGATAACCCTCTAGATAAATATAAAGATTTCTATAGCTTCAAATGATTGTTTTTCAGTTGAAGTAGTACAAAAGAGAATGCCACTACACATTTTCATACCATTAAAAGGTAAAGAAGAACATTTCAGAATTCTTTAAACATTTTGAAAAGGAGTTTTTTCCAATATTATATACTGTGCAGGTTAGGGAGGATTACTAAACATATCAGTATTATAAAGTAGAAATAACTGGACATTTGATTTTTAAATGTATTTTATTAGTTTATAATAGATTACAGCATCTACAATTAACCTCAGAAAATAATTCACATCATTCCTAAAGATGAAAGTTTTTTGAGTGAATAGTAAAATATGAGTAATAGATAAGGGGTCTTAAAGGAGCAAGAAGAGATTCTGAATATAAACAAGGCATCATTCTGGTAAAAGGAAATACAAACAACTAGAATAAAAATAGTTGATGCACAAAAGCCATAATGAGGGGGTAGCTCAAAAAATAACTTCTACTTTGAATGGTTTGGATGAAATACAAATTATCTACAGAAAAGTGTGGACTGGCATAAATGTTTGTACAAAATTATAAGTGTATTTCAAGAAGTATGCAAGAGGCAACCGCCTGCATGATGCACAAGGTCCCGGCAATGCTCTGCTTAAGTGCTAGTGCACAGAGTCCAAACCACTGCATTTTAATTACTATGCAGCCTCAGATATATTGCCTTTGATATGGAAATGTTCTTGTTCTCTCATCTTCACATATGGTCTCATGCACAGAAATCTTTATCTGATTCATAAAAAATAAACTAGAATCCAATCTCAACACCTGACCTCAGTGCTTAGAAGTTTTTTACTAAGCATGGTGTCACTATAAAAAGAATGGCTAATATTGGTGTAAAGTTGGATATTTTGAGCAACGATATGAAGGATTTACAGTTAAGAACTGAATTGATACTGCTTCTCTGAGGTTTTAGGATTTCATGTTCCCTTCTTTGAGACTACCACAGATTTGAGGAAAAACAGACCAGTACCCTTTTTTGGAGGTGAGAGAGTCTGTAGTAGATTTAAATGATATTCCATCTTACAACCTCTACCCACATTCTTCAATTGATATTTTTATCCAAATTATGACAATGGATACTTAAAACTTGAAAGCTCTATAAAAAGCCATAACACAAATTTAAAATTATTTCCACTTTGACTAAATATCTAATCAAAATAATTACCTAAAAAGCTTTTACCCTCTTCCACAGAACAAGGAAAATAAAAACACCCTTCCTATAAATGGATAAAGAATATATAATGAGAGGATGATGAAAGTTCCTGATATAACTCTTACCAAAACAATTAGTTCTCAGATCACAGTTGAAAAATATCAGGCAAAAAGGATATGCTGTATATTTAAAATGCACTTACATCTAATAAAAATTGCTTTTCATAGGCTATACCAGAGTGCCAGCTTTTTTTTTTTTAACTTGAGTATGTTGAGATTCAGAATATAATTTAATCAGTAGAAAATGTGGAGTTAGGATGAAAACATAGAATGGTCAATATACTATTTTCTTTTTTTAGGAAAAAAATAATAGGAGAAAGCCATATTTCTTAAACAATAAGCAATTCAAATGCAAAGACAGTCCATTTCTTCCTCTAAAAGGCAATGAATATTTGTTCACTTATTAGCAGATTTCTATAATAAAATCTGTTCTCACATACCCCCATAACTTGATAATTCTGAAATAACCCAGATTAATTTTATTTAAAAAAAACAGGAATATGACCCATCTAACTTCATGACAGCAGATAATACGTCCCATCTGCGAATCATCTTGCTGTATGTTATCTGTGTTTTATCATTTCTAGTACCTGTCTGTGCCTGATATGGTACTCTCAGACACATTAGCTGGATGGAATGTTTCACTTGACTTCAAAAACATCAATTGATATATATGCACCCCTAAACTATATTTAAACAAATAGCTCTTAGATCAAAGTTTTAGTTGTACCATACTACTCTTTTATATAATGCTGTTTGTACATAGTGAAAAAGTGTGTATGAGTTGTCTCACAAGAGAATTATTTCAAACTTAGATATATAATCTAACAAAACTGAAAAGTACAGGAAATACTGAAAGGGTTAAAGCCAATGTATATTAAACCTTGTTAAAAGGAAAATTCATTTATTCCAGTACCTATTATACTAATTGAAAGTGAATTATTTAAAACATCACTAATTTCTTCAATATAAGATGTGTAGCAATTTCATCAGGGGCCACCACCCAATAATTCCTAAAAGTCAAATAGAAACAGACATAAAATCTCAATAATGACACCAAAAATATCATATATGTATTTAAAGTAATATACTTTAAGACCCTATAAAAGAAAGATTTGCTAAGTATGTTAACATATTTTCAATGTATGCTTTTCCCTTACTAAAAAAAAAAAAAAAAATCTGTTACTTTCTGCTACTAAAGAAAAAATATCCAATAGACAGTATAATATTCCTACTGAATGTCACCTCTTCTAGGTATTCAGTTAGTGAATTCATTATAGAATAGAAATAGCTGAAGGTATAGATATTCATACTGCTTTATTATTTAATATAATATATATGATATATTATATATAATATATAGTATATATAATTTATTATTATTTAATATATTTAACACTTATCTTTATAGTATAATGTTGAGTGTTGTAGTTACACAATGTACTATTGTAGGAGTTTGTATCATGTTCCATAATAATAAACTTATAAATATTTCTGCTTTTTAAAAAATATATAGACTCTGAGAAAGTTCCTTTTCATTGCTTCCAAAACAAAAACTAAGAACAACAATAAACAGCATAAATGATAAATAAAAAACTATGGAGTTTTGTCACTAAAAGTAAAGGAACATGGTGGGAGAGCAGAGAAGAAAGGGGGTGCTGGTGGTACATGGAAAAAGTGACAGGGGATGTCAGTTTGCCTAAGGAATTAATGACCTATATCTTGTCTAGATCCTGGTTTCTTATTGCCTTTGGTCATAAACTAGATCTAATTGTGTGCTGCATACTTGCTTGCTTTCAGAGTCTGAAGGATTTTTTTTTTTTTTTGGTTGTTCATTGTTGTTCTTGTTGTTGTTTTAGAATAGGAATATTCTATTTATTTTTTATTTATTTTTATATTTATTCTTTATTTATAAGGTTTTCAAAAATGTAGGAGAAAAAAATCTACATGTCATTTGGCCTACTATCCATGTGCTCACATGTGTGTATTCAGGAAGATATTCTCAATAGTGCATAGATAATTCATTTATGATCTGGTAGAGTTTTTAAAAATTCAGTCATAAGTTTCCCTCTACTAAAAGAAAATTAAATACTTCACTGGTTCAATAAAAAGCAAATGCAACTAAATAAACTGTGTCCTCCATCTCCCACAGACAGGTGCACTCTTGCTGCCATAGAAAAGCTAACACTATCCCACTAAACTTGTGGAAGGCTTAGGATGTTTGCTTGTTTGTTTTAAAATAAAGAGAATAGGTATCAGACATAACTGAGTGGCCTAGGAATAAGGGGAGGAAGGAGACTGATGAAAGTACCTAATGCTGAGTGTTGAATTCCACGGTAACTGCACAGGGTGAAAGAGGGAAGGTCATGTTCATGGCTATAGAAATCTGGTCTCCACCAGAGAGTGCAGGCTAAAGCTGACCTGAGGCTGGGGTCTGAGAAGCTAGGTAGGAAGTGCAAGCACCATTCTGGGTACAGAGAAAACAAGGCTCCTAAGAACCCCAGGCTGAACAAGAGTGATACAGGAAGAGTCTGCAGATCTTTCCAGGCTTGCCCCACAGTGAACACTAGCAGCCCCAAGCGGCTAGGCCTGAAGGGGGAAAATAGAAACTGCAATCAGGGCATAGAAACTCTCAGACCTCTAGCGTGGGAGTAGGAGGGAGCACACAGACAGGTGAACAGTCCAAACTAGAAGCCTAAAGCCCCTACCCAAGCCAAGGTACAATGTCAAGCCTGGGCTGGTCCTACTGGATTAGTGCAGATAGAGGGGCACTAGCAGACCTCCCCCATGGAAGGGTTATGGAAAAGACGTATACTGCCAGATTTTACTCTGCATCCCCTTTCCTCATTCAGTCTGTAGCCTGCTGCTGGTGTCCCATTTACCCCTCTAACCAGCAGTTCCCCCTCAGCCAAAAAATAAAGAGAGGAAACAGGAAGAGATGGAGGAGAAAAAGAGAGAGGAGAGAAATCAAAGACAAGACTACACTGTCAGTCTTCCCTGGTACCAGGTCCTTCCAGGGCTGTCCTGGTAGGTTCGGCCTTCCCTCGGGAATTCTGTAGCCCGGAACAGATTTGAGTGGACCATGTCCGCCAAGCCCGTGCCTATGGGCCTCGGGGATGAGGTGCTGAGTGGGCAAGCTAATTATACATGTGGCATTTGGGCAGCCGACCGTCCAGTGACACCTTACCTTATGAGGAAACGTCAACCCCAGCAACTGTTCAAAACAAAATGCCATCGCGGGATCAGCTTCGCCGGCTCTTGGCCCGTTCAGGATTGCTTTTCCCACAGCCTCTCGCACTTAGTGCAAGAATGTGGCCTGGGTAGGCCAGCTGTGGGCGGGCGGACCAGCCAGGGTGGGGGGGACAGGCGGGGCGGTCCTTGCCAGGTGTCCGTCCTGTCCCCCCTCTCCATGGACCAGCTTGCGGACCCGAGCACTTGACCTTTTTATTCACCAAACCCACCTCCTAGAAATAGACTGGGCGGGGCTGTATCTGTTCTCCTTGGGACCGGGGGGGGAAAACCTGGGCATGTGACTATAAAGGGCAGAAGACAGGAGACCCTGGGGAGGCGGGGGAGAGGGGCACTCTCGCATCCCGACTCCACTGGGCTGTTGTCTGGGCCACCCCACCAGGGCCAAAAGCCTGGCCGCGGAGTGCGCGCCGGGGTCCAGCGCCCCGGACAGGGACGTCATCCGAGCGCCCCATTGACAGTGCAGCGGGAGGTCCCGAGCCCAGCCCAGTTCGCCGCAGCCACGGCTTCGGGCCATCTCGAGACCTAAACTTCAAGCACGGCCCTGGGAGGAGGTCACACACACAGAAGCAGCCGGGGACAGCCCATCTCGCTAACAGCCCAGCCCCGCCAGCACAGTCGAAGACTTATTTTTAGTCCCCAAATAGGGGCAGCATTCAATATCTGGTAATTCATACAAACCTTTTCAAACTTGGTCAGCCTAAGAGAGCTTAAATAAAACTCAAAACACGCAGGCAACAACCACCTTTTATCTGCTCGGAACACACCAATTCTCTTTTTATCTGAAAGCTCCGCAGAGCGCCCGGGAAACGGAGCTAATCTAGCCTCCGCAGCCGCGGGCCGCTCCTCCTGGAGCCGGAGCACAAGCCCAGCAGCCTTTGCACAAGCCCCTTTCCTTCTCTGACGGGCCCTTTAAGGGAGAAGGAAGAAAGTAGCTCCCCCGGGAGCAACCAGGCACCGGCTGGACCCCGGACGGGTGGCAGCACCGCCCCCCGGCCTGGGCCAAGCCTCAGAGCTGCGGATCTCGGCCGGTCCGCGGAGAGGACTGCGGGCGGCAGGGCCCGGGCAGGGCGCCGAGGAGGACGGAGGGCGCCGGCGGGCGCCGGCGGAGCTCAGGGCCGCGGGGTGGGAGAGCGCGGGGCGGGGAAGATACGCACCGGCGACCGTGCGCCGGGCCCGGGGACTCCCAGGCCGAGCCCGCACCAGGCAGGGCTGGGCGGCCCCTCACACACGCCCCCGCCGGCCCAGCACCACTGCCCTAGCGTCCCGAGCAAAGAGGACCACAGATTAGCACTTGGGTTTCGGATTGTCTTGGAGTTCGGTTTGTTTATTCCTAAAAAGATCATAAAAAGTCGCGTCCAAAAATGGGGGAGGGGGAGGGAGGGCGAGAGCGGAGGGAACTGGAGGCGACTCGCGCAGGGTCCCGACAAAGTTGCCGCGGAGCGGCGGTGGGGTGAGGGTGGGAGAAGGGAGCGGCCGGGTTTTCTAGCGACCCGGGTTTTCTTTATGAACTCCTCGCGCTAAACTTCACCCGGTAGGAGAGTGCAGCAGAGATCCTCGACTCTCGCCCGCCCTCGGCCAGCGTCAACCCCACAAATAGCCAAAGTTTCCAAATCAAAATGGGGGTGGGGTAGGGTGGGGGGAGCGTTAAGAAACCCAGAGACCCAGCTGGTCCTCCCGACCTCCCGCACCCCGACCGAGCCTAGCTAACACTGAAGCGCTCCGGCGTCGCAGTCAGTCACACGGCGAATCAACACAACACTTTTCAAGAAAACAAAATATTCGCTGGGAAACTTACTTTGCATTTAGTCTCTATTCTTTGGGGGGATGCGGTTTAAGTCGGCTCGTAAAGGAAAGCTCGTTTTGTCCAGGTTGGATATTGTCTACTTATGGATCAGCCCTTGGGTGAGGGTTTATTTTAATTTATGGCTTATGCATTCTTTTAAGGTCGATTTACATGACCTCCGGCTACAACTAAGACAGCCGAGGAGGGCACTCCAGTCGTCAGTCGGCCAAACCCACAATTAAAACAGCCCTCCCCCTAGTCTTGGTGTGACTAGGACTCTCCCGGGGTAGGCTGATCGCCTGCTTTTCTCTTTTTTTTCTCTCTCTCTCTCTTCTTTCTTCACTTCTCCCTTTTTTCCTTCCTTACTTCTTTCTTTCTTTGTGCCTCTCTTTCTGTCTTTCTGTCTTTCTTTTTTTAATATCATGAAGTAAGATGTGATATCAGTTTGAAAGTTTCGGTATAACTTTCTTTAAACCCAAGACTGCAGCGATAACGAGAAATAACAGCGCTCACAAAGCCCTCAGGATGCTGCCCTCTTGTGGGCATAGAGGGCATTACCACCCAGCGGTCCCATCCGAACCCTCAGAGCACACACGCATTTGCTTACACAGAAAGAGAGAGAGAGAGAGGGAGAGGGAGGGAGAGAGAACTACACACGCACGCACAGAAGCTTCCTCTATCACACAGTTGCGCAAACTTCAATGAAATACCTACCTCAAACTTCACGGAGACTTACAAATTCATTCTCTAAGCCACCTGACTTCTTTTTCATATCATTCCCAGTTACATAGATTAGAATATCTATACGGGGAGGCGGAGGAGGAGGAATAAGGTGGGCCGAGAGGGCGGACAGATTTCCGGACGAATACTTAGGATGGCGATAACAGCTTTCTGTTGTCAAAGGTTGCGTTGTCTGTCTCTCTCTCCCCTGCCCTTTTTGCCTTAGTGTCCTACGCACAGTTATCTACAGCTACAACATGTGTTTTCTCGGAGTGGATTTTGGGGGTGGGGGGGTGGCAAGAAAACCAGAAGCCCGCCACGCAAATCTGTCACCGCCTCCGGAACAAGGCACAACTCTCCGAGAGGGGGACGCATCCTGAGGATCCGCGCGTCCACCAGCGAGCGGCAGACGCTCGGGCCCCTTTCTCAGCCTCTACTCCCCCCTCTGCGTCGGCCCCGCGGAGCGCCCTCCTCCCGCTCCTCCTCCCCTCTCCCCTCCCCAGCCAAGTACGGAAACCCGCCCGGGCTGGGCAGCCGCCGCTCCGGCAACCCGCGCCCTCGCAGGGCTCCGCGCGCTCAGCTCTCGTCCCTCCGCCTGCCCTACCCCAGCCCCTCAGTCCCAGCACAGGGAAACTAACCCCGAAGCGGCCCGGGAGGGCAGAAGCGGAAGGCACCGGGGGCCGGCGGCCCTGCCTGGGGTGCCTGCCCCCTGCCCCCTCCGACTCCCCAACAGGTAGCTCACAAACGGGCCGCGCGCTCACGCTCTGCCTCCCTCGCTCTCTAGATCGCTCGCTCCGTCCCGGTTACCTGGGCGGGCTCCAGGATGGTACCGCACGGGAGGGCTCCTTGTGCGCTGCGCCGCGGGAGTAAATGGCATTAAAGAAAAAGGGAAAGACACAAATAAAAAAAAAAAAAAATTAAGGAAGGGGAGTCGATGCTAGGTCAATTAGCACGGCCCGGGGAGCAAGGGAGCAGAACCCCCCAGCGCCGCGACCGGCACAGCCCGTTAACTCAAGTCTGCGGGGGTGTCCCGCCCCGGGCGGGGGGAGCGCTGACCGGCAGAAGTTTGCCGCCGGGGTGCCAGGAGGTGCGCGCAGAGCGGGGTGACTAGGGGCTTCCCCCTTGAAACAAGTGAAGGCGATGGTTAGTGCTGTCAATCTTGGCAATCAGTGTGAGCGGCCATGTCGTAAGTATTCAAAGCATTTCCCGTCGTGCAACATCAGAAAGTGAGTGGCCAGGGCATTGATCTGAGCGAGGGAGCGGAGGCAGGGCTCCCCTCCCAGACAACACAGGCAAGATGAGACAAGAGGCAAGGGAGGCAGCGAGCCAGGCAGGGAAGCTGGGAGGGAGGGGGAGGGCCAGAGGAAGAAGAAGGAGGGAAGAGCGGGAGGCAAAGGCAAGAGAGAACCGGAGAGAGAGGGCAGAGATCGGCGTGAGCGGAGGTTGAAATTGGAGAAAGCGCCTGGGAAGAAAGAGTGAAGGAACTACTGGGAGAGAATTGGAAGGGGACAAAGAAGAGAACTGGGGTCAGAGGAGAATGGGGACAAGTATTAGGTGGGAGAGAGACTGGGTGAGGAGTAAAGGACCAAAGGAGCACTATTAGGGCTGGGGCTGCAGGGAGGAGGAGTCAAGAGGAAGGCGAACTGCAGTGGGGCAAAGGTAGACAACTGCAGAGAAAGAAAGCAAACTGGAGAAGAGGAAGAAGGAAAGTGGGAGAGGAAAATGTAGGGGTGGTAATTTGTGTTTTGAAAAAGTTATGTGACAGCGGAGGAATGGGCTGAATATTAACAAGTACTGAGACACAGAAGTGGACCACAAAAGTGAGTCACGGAGATACAGAGAGAAAGGGAAGGACCAGGGCTGAAGCAACCAGGAAGAGGGAAAGATGGGTGAATATTAGGATGAATAATAAGAAGGATGAAAGAAAATGAAAAAGGAAGTGGTCAAAGAGAGTTTTAAAAAGAGATGCAGGAACCAGAAATAAACACACCAGTTAGTAGGATCTGGTAAATGGGGGAAGAGAAATTTATTTTAAAAGAAGGAGGAGGAGGAATTGAAAGAAAAGAAGAAAAAGCAACTGACATAGGAGATCCTTAATATATGTAGGTGGCATGTTCTGGAGACCATGTGATTATAGAGTTTATGGGTTAAAATGATTAGAAATAACAAGACATGTACAAACTACCAAAGAAAAAATATACCTTTACAGCAATAAATAAAATAAGTCCACATTTATTATATGGATAAGTTTGTGTTCAATGAAATTGGGTGAGTGATATATGTGTATTACCTTAACTTTGTAGAGGAAAAGATTTAGAGTTACGATTTCAATAGGGGTGGCTTGGAAGTTGTAGAAGAGGAAAAGAGTTTCTGTCACCCTGAACAGCATGTAAAAATGCATGTCAGATATAAGAAATTATATTAATAAAAGGCACCCCCAAAAAACCCACATAAATTAAAGATGCTCTTTGATGCATGTGTAGGGTAGATAAAAGATTTGCAAGGGTACAGAATGGCCTAAAGGAGCAGAGACCTGGAACTTTATCTTAGTGCACACAATCTGGAGGACCGAGAGGGGAGGGAATAATCTTGGTGTCAGGTAGTAGAGATGCAGAGTAAAAGAGATAGATGAGAATACCAGCTCTGACAGCAGCAGACACAGAGCTCACTCGAGGCAGTATGCACCAGGTGAGGAGGCCTTAGCTCAGGCCCAAAAAAATAGACTAGATTTCAGAAACTGAGGTCAGTGGAGAGTCAAAATTGCATCAAGATTAAAAGCTGGAAGAGAGGTTCTGACATACCTACATAACTATTGCAGACATTTGTGGAGGAAAAATCCTTACTATGTAGCAACTGATATGAGATGGCCACTTTGGGACACTTCATAAACAGGGACTTTGTGAAAGAAAATATGGACCAGGAGAGATAGGACAGGAATTATGACTAAGAACGTCAGAAAATTCAGGGCAATCTAAAGTTGCCAAGACTTTAAATAAGACTTCCCACTAGATTAAATGATAAAAATGATAAAGAGGAGAAAGCCTCACCTTTGTTACATTAATTTTTTAAAAAATGGAGAGAGTAAGCAAGCACAGAAGATGGAACAAGCTGAGATGTCATATATTGGCTTCTTAAAGTATATTTTATGTTTGATTTCATATGAACTCCAGACAAAAGAGGAAAAAGAAACAAGGGTGGAGATGAGCATCTCGAATTAGTGGGGCAGAAGGAATAGCCAGATGCTTCTACCCCAATAGGAAATAAGATGCTTGAGAATTGGGAGTTTGGGGACTGTAAGTTAAACATGACTTGATGACTGTGGGCTGAGAAGACTACTGGTCCCCAACAAGAAATCTTGTGTTCCCAAAGCCCACAGCGACTTTCAGGACTAGAAAGTCTCCCCCCAGTAGCCAGAGCCTAGAGGCCATTAAAGAGAATACCTGGCACCTTGCAGCCAGGTTCCCCCACTCTGGGGGTCCCAGAACTACCAGGCGTGCCCCTTGACCTCCAAGGCCCAAGGGACAAACCCAGACCAGCATTTCTAGCCTAGACATGGGCCAAATCTTTTCTGGGGTTTGGTTTTGGTTTTGGTTTTATAAATGAGAGAAGCCAGGCCCAGCTCTGGGTTCCAGAGTCTCACACACTTCAGCCCCCTGCCCGGAACTCAACCATAGGGGCCAAAAAAAAAAAAAAATCTCTCCAAAGCCTAAGGAGATCAAAATCGAATGACCTGTCCTAAATGCCTGCAGAGTTGGGGTCGAGAGATGAGGGGGTAGTTTCAGTCCCAAAGCCTGAATCCTCATGGAACAGCCACTGAGGGAGGTGAAACATCCCGGACGGAAACGCTGGGATACGACTGGGTTCCTCGGAGTTGCTGCGACAAGTCTGGCTTTTCAAGCACCAGCGCATCCATCTCTTTAGACACAGCATTTGGGGATCTGGGGGGTAAGACTGACCACGCCAACCAGATGCAGGCCGCTGGCAGGAGGGAAAAAGTGGGGAAAGGCGACGTTATCAAGATCTCTGGAGTCCAAGGCCCTAATACTGGGTGGTGGTGGACCTTCTGGTTAGGAGCGGCAGGAACTCTCTTTAGATTTTACCTAATAAACTGATACCAAAGTAGATTGATAAGGCGGAATACCCGCAGCTGGTCACAACATGGATCCCTAAAGTTAAAAAACTAAAGTTTGGGGTCTCCGTGCTGCACTTCAGGCTGTGCATGGGATGACACGTGGCCCTGGGGGCGGGGGTGCGCCCTAAGGGTTTCCTTTCTAGCCTCGAGCACGACCGTACAGCGCAGGGGGCGAGCCGAGAGCGCTCCAGAGGGTTGAAGTGCCGGGCTCTCCACCTGGTCCGCACTGGCCTGCGGGCTCCGAGAAGTCCCACAGGCAGCATAGGACACCCAGGCACCTTTCGACCAGATCCAGGCACACTCGAGCTCACTTGCCCTCGGGGTCGGAGCATCGCGCGGCGCGAGAACCCTGGGCGCTGAGCTAGGGGAACTGGGGACGGAAGGAGGGGCGAACGCATGGGGGCTAACTTACCTGCCGCAGCTGTCGCTGCCTCCGTGCAGTCCCGGTGTCCCTGCGCACAGCAACCAGCAAAGGCAACTCGGCTTTGCTAAGTTTGGCCTCGCACCTCCAGAGAAGAGGCGCGAACCCGCAAAGGCAAGGCGCGCGCAGTTCCTGGAGAAAGGTCCGCCTGAACTTGGGAAGGGCAACGCAGTGAATTCTGCTAAAGAAGTTAATATTTAAAGCACCCACGCAAAAATCATAACGACTGTTAAAACCTCGAATTCTCGCTGTGAAAGTCTCCTTACACCAGCCAGGCGAACAATTCAGATCTACATCTTAAGGTCTCTAACTTCTTTCAGGAAGGGCTTTATAGCTATTGTATAAATAGGACAAATATAAATGTCTTTACTTCCAAAACACGGGGAATGAGAACTTTACTGAAACGAAGAATAAGTGAAAGAGTATAAAAAGCCAAAAAGGAAGAAGTTGAAAACTTTAATTACAGCACAGAGAAAAGTTTTAGCAATTGGTTTCCTTAAACAGGGATAACAAACAAAACAGCACTTCTGTAGCCCACTGCACTTCATTTAAGTTTGGTGTAACCAAATAACCCAAACTCCCAAATAACAGTGCCCTTGGGACTCTACCTCAAAGAGGTCGGAACTGGTGTTTCAACAACAAAAGCAAAAAACAAATTGTGAATAATGCTCTGTGTTCTTTAAGACGTCATTTTGCAAAAGGACAAGGCATTGTCCCTGGACTTTAAGTGGCTAGACAATAACATTAAATTTCATGTGAATCTGCGCATCATCCTGTTGGGAAGACCACAGCGGTGGCGACAGTAGCAGCAACACCGTCACAAAGGAGGTGGGGAAAAGTGGTAAAAATGCATGAACTTTTTTCAAAGAAAAATAAAGACAAATCAGAAATAAGTTTTACAGACATGTCTTTCCTGGCTTAGGAAAGTTAATTTTTAAATGTGCTTCTGCTGTCTAAGGTGCAAAGCCGAGCGAGGGGAGTGCGTGGCTGGAATCTGCATGCTGATAAGAGAAGGCTGATGTACTTACAGTGACAGAGGGCAGGCTGCGGGAGAAAAGCTGTTTGTGTTAGCCTGCGAGTTACCCAGGGCTGCAGTGAGAGCAGAAGGGAGGAGTGGGAGTGCCAGTCTGCGTACACCTTCACCGCGTCTCATTACATCTGCCAGCCTCTCTCTCCCTCTCTCTTTCATTTCCACATTCCCTTTGTTCCTGAAAAAAAAATCTACACGTCACATCAGAGTCCCCAGATGCAGTCTACACCAAAGAAAAAAAATGAATAATTCAATCAAACTGTGCATAGTCTCTAAGGCAATAAATCTATTGCACTTAAAGAAACGAAGGGTAATTACCACCATGGAATTAGAATAAGGCCAAAGACCCGAGATGTCGTTGAGTCTCTGGGTAAACTCCCCGGTCAAATAAAGTTTCATTTATTTAATCCTTTTGACATCTCAAATGGAAAGTCAAAGAAAGATTTTTAACTTATTTTAGAAAGATATTCACTTCTTTTTAAACACATTTTAAAAGGAGGGGTGGGGAGAGGGAGAAAAAGCCTAGGGCATACTACCCCACTCAAAAGGCTCCAGAGGCAGCAGCATAGACCAGGCACAGACACAAACCAAGACAATGTGTCCGTGGAGCCCGTCCAGGGTCCATTCCTCCCCCCTCCCACACACACACACTCTCCACCCTCCTCCACTCCCCACTAATCAGACGAGGATCGCCCTCCACTCTCACCCACCACCGCAGTCAGCACGAGGGCAGCTGGAATCTGGGAACCTTACCTGAAGCACCAAGACCTAAGAGAAATCGCGCTTCCCTGCCACCAACACCCCATGCCAGCCCCATGCACCCCTCCAAAGTCCCGTAACCATCTACTTCTTTCATCTGCCTAAGAGAAACTGTAAACGGGATTTTCCCCCCACGATTGAATGGAAGCTCTGTACTGTACCGACTTCGGGATTTGCCCTGGGTTGAGTTTAGGGAATGTCTGGAAAGGAAAAAAAAAAAAAAAAGGAGGAAAAAAGAAGGGGGGAGCAGCTAAGCCTTGTCCAAGTTAGTCAGAAGGCTGTGTTAGGCAGGAAAGAGGCTACGGAAGAAACAGCTGGGATGCAGACTGGCTATGGATATCTCTAGGAACCGTGTCCTTTCGTCCCGGAGGTAAGACTGTGTGACTGTCGCACGTTTATTCTTTCGCTGTCTGTGCCTCTCTTCCCCACCCCCAAGGACCACTCCCACTCGGGTCAGCGGGCATGCACCCCGGAGAAGGGCACAGCACGACGGTCTTTATTTTCCAGATCTCTCTACTCATAAATTGTGTGTGTCACTGAAACGAAATTAGCAAATCTTCTACCGTTGGCTGCAGCGACCAAACCCTCTGTCCCTCTGCGGGTTGCGCGCTGATCGCGGCATCTCGGGCTGCAGAGCGTTCCTGCAGCCCCAGCCCGCCGGGTCGCCTGGCCTGAACGCTCAGGTGATGCTGGGGAGACTCGCGGCGTCCCAAACGGGTTTCGCTGAGGGTTTCTACCAGATCACCACCTCCCACCGCCTCTGCGCGCGCGGACGCACGCACACACCGACGCACACAGAGATACACACACATTCTGACAATCTGGCCGAACTCCTCATCTAAACTCAAGTCCCTTTAACCGTCAATTCAGCCCGCTTGAGAGCAGCGGGAAAACTAGGATGATGCGTGGAGGAACCGCGAGGGTGCCAACCTCCCGGTTTGGCGGAGCTCCGTTTACGTGCCTAAGTCGCCACCTTCAGGTCGAGCGGAAGACTGCGCCCAGCTCCCGGCTTGTTGAGACAAACCCGGCTGACACTGGCCCTGCCGTCTTTGGCGACCGCCGGGACCGCTTGAAAGGGAAACGAAGGGAGGGCCCGCAAGCCGACCCGCTGAGCAAAGCAAGGCCTGCTCTCCGAGACCTGGGCTGAGAAGAGTGAAGGCTGAAACTGCACGCTAGCTAAAACCAATAGCCAAGAACCGAGGAAGGCGCACCCTCCCAGCAAAGTACAAAGCTCCGGGCCAAGGACTCTGCAGCTCCAAGGCAGGCGCTGCTGCCCCGAAACTTCAAGCACTAACTCCCAGACCAGTGGCGAGGGGTGCAGGCAGCTTCGGAGAGACGAAACATCCGCTCCAGTCCTGGCCAAGGACCGAGCTCCCTCTTACAGTGACCTCGGCTCAACTTGGACTCCACACTCCCTGGGGCTCCTCTCCCGCTTCTTCTTGTACCCTCAGGGCATAAGACAAAGGGACTCGGGGAGCGGCCAGACCCAAGGTCACTAGCAGCGGGCTCCCGGACAAGAACTGCACCCCTGAGAAGGACGCTCAGGCAACCCAGTCGCCTGCTTCGAGAGCTGGACACTAAGCTCTATAGTCGCCCATTTCTCAGAAAATCAGTCCTTCTGCTTGTCTAACAATGGATTCGGTAAAATAATAATGATAATAATTTCAACGATTTTCAGCTTGCCCACCCCTACCTCTACTGAAACCCTTTACACAGTTTCCGGTACTCACACCTTACATTATAAGGATACCAGGCTTAGGAACCCCCTGTCTAATCCTGAAATAACTTGTGGCTGTTCTTTGTTATGCCTGGACACTGCCTTCAAGACTTGGGGACCTCTGCAAAGCTACTCTAAGTCCATCCTCCTCGGTGAACTGTGCCACAAGGGTGCCTCTGTCTTCCCTACCACTTGGGTGCACATTCTTTAAATGTAATGCTTTATCAAAGGAGAGGAAGAATAATTTTATTTATCTCAAGAAAAAGGACACTCAGGAACTATCTTGTGTTATATCTACGAGGCCATAAATCACTGGTTACTGACTCCAACCGGGACCTTCACTATTTTGGTCAGCATAGTAATAATAATAAAAATAAGTAATTAAATACATTAAATTTAAAAAAGAGAACCACAGCAACCCAGCGCTAATAATGGACAAGAAATGTATTTTCAAAGAGAGAGGCAACAGGCCTCCAAGCTAGACCCTCATTCCCTGGTTTCACGCCACAGCCTAGCAAATTAACATTAGATCCTCCTCCACTCATGTAGAAAGCCGAGTGCTATTGAATACAGTACTGAATTTTCCCAGGGAATCCCAATTATAGAAACACCTGTGCTAAGTAATGCTATTCTAATCCACTATGAAAACCTTAAATATGTAATAGCCCTCAAATCATCTCATTTCTTAGTCGCATTGGGGTGGGCCAACCTCATGGAAGAACATTAGACTTGTACAATGACCCCAGAGCCTTATCTCAGAGGGGCCTTGGTTTTACCTTACATAATCCTGGCAGTTCATCTTCTCTTAAGTGAAAGGGATATACACATGAAGCCTAATGTAACTGCCAGAAACTAAGCGTGGGTAGAAACCTCATTTAAAGAAAAACCAAATCAAAGACCAGTGACTACAAAACTGGAACTCATGGCACATGGGCAGTCAGGCACCAATTCCATAATCTTTAAATCAAAATCCTAACAACATGGAAGAAGTTGTCACTATTTGGCATATATGCTTCTTTACTATAAATAGAATATCAATGGCAAAAATATAATGAAATAAAACCACCATAAGAAGGTAGAAACCAGAAAATATAAACCTCTACCAATTCCCCCTCAAAAATACATATCAGACCTAATATTTTTAAATGCCAGACCTAATGTTTTTAAAATACTATCTAAAAGAAAATTATTTATTAAAGTACTGATTGTTTTATAGCTTAAGGGTGCCAAAACTGCCACTAAAATATCCAGATGAAAAGTGAAATTTTTATCCAAATGTTTGTCTTACAATGAAACATAGAATTATTTTTCTAACTAAAAGTGATTTAAATAATTACACAGGTAAGCATGAATATCACAAAAACCACAGAAAGGAAAAATATGATATAGTTATAGGATAATTCAACCACAGAAATGACCTTTATTCACTAAAATTCAAACTGTCTGTCCCAATAGCATCCTTCTGAGATATCATGTTACCCTTCCATTATTAAGTACTCTTGTTAAAGCATGTGCATTCCTTCATATGTGCTTCTCTTTCCAACACTTACCCCTTCCCAAATCTGAGGTTTACAATCACTAAGATGACTACCATTTCATTCAGTATACACTTTAGTCACACTAGAAACATTTGATAAATCCTACAGTTGCATTCCAGTGCCTAATAAAAGACAAGCAAGGGACACAAAAATAATGGTGTAAAACTGTTCACTGATAAATATCAAACAATAAAACAATAATTTACTAATATTATTACTCTTTAAAGGTTTGCTAATTTACCTCAGCAATTGTAGGCTTTCTGTATTATTATGTTAGCATTGTTTTAAGAAAACTGAACTTAACTGAATTCTCTTAATTTTAAAATTTGTTACTTAAAAATATTTCCTCCAAATCCCAGATTGCTATTTTTTAATTTTCTAAACAGAGGATTTCTTTTGTGTGTGTGTTTTTAAATATCACAATTATGTTGAAGACTTTTGCTTGTTTTCCACATTTTTATTCACATTTAAATATTTATTGAGTGCCTAATATGTGCAAAGCAAATAATTAAAAGTGTGTTACTTAAGGATCTATCTTTTGCACTTTTATGATTTAATAAATATTAATTAAAGTTGCACATCTACTGAAATTTATTTCATATGCTGAAAATTAATTTTTACCATGTCAGCAGAAGTATTCTGTTCAATATAAGTATATTTGATAATTGCATATGATGTTAATTCATTTTATTTGACATATACTGCTTAAGTTACCTCAGATATTTTTACTAACCAACTAGAGACATTTCTAAAAGTTCTTCTGACTTATCAAAATGTATATCTAAAAAAAAGCTTTATTTAAAAACAATCTATAGTTACAATCCAATTCCAAATAACATATTTTATGTATTTTACTTTCAAACCAGTTCTAAAAGAAACTTCAAACCATATTTTCAAATCAGTCTTTAATATAAGTGCTATGCAAAATTATTCTATAACTTGCTAGTTTTAGGTCTCTAATATGTATCACGATCATACATGTAAGATATAGATATTATCTACCTAAAGTCAAACAAACAAATGAAAGCGAAAAAAATAAGTCAGTGTTCCAAGTATCTGGATGTTTGCAATTATTTAAATAACTCACTGGATTTTATTGAATTTTTAAGTTTTCATCAGGATGTTTTGCATTAGGTTTGAATATTTTATCTTGTTAATAGAGGGAGGGGGAAAAACAGAAACACTGAGAATCTGCAACATCCTCATGCTAATTCATGTCTGTTTAAGACAATAATAAGTGAAAAGCTTCACTTATTCACACTTAAAGTTCTAGAACAGTAGTAGGTTTCTGGAGAAAATATTTAAACTCAAGAGCTCAATACAGAAACCTCTTTTAATCGTATACAATATGTTATCAACCTACTTTCCAAGTTGATGAAGTTTAGTACTAAACTGAATATTAAGCAAATAAGTGTTAACTATGTTCACTAGAATTAGCATATTTCAGATTATAGTTTATAAATTTTTAAGAGCATCTGCATCATGATATGGTTGCCATAGAAACTGCAACAATATGTCATTTCAATTAATTTTATATGCAGTGATAAGGCCTAGTTCTACATCACTTCAATACAAGTTTGAAAAGCAAAGACTGAAAAGCGATATAAATAGCGAATAGTGAGTTTCTAATTTATACCAGTTTAGAAACTAATAAAGTACAAGCCTTTTAAAAAGAAAAATGCACAATGCATTCTAATTGCATGAAAAGATAGCAATTTAATAAAGATCATAAAATGTTTTAAAATAAATATATTCTGAAAAAAAGTTTTCATTAACAATCAACTACAATCAACTACTTTACTTCTCTAGTATTCTATACTTTTGTTACTTAGGTTTATTTATAGGTAACATAAATTATTGGTTATTACATATTACTTAATTATTAAATTATGGATGCTCTCTCTGTTCTCTAGAGATAGGTGCATTTGCTTTTACATTATAAATTCAAAACAACTGGTGCAGAATTTTAAAATTTTTTAAGTAATTATTGCAACAGATCCTTTTCACTTAGGAGGAAGACACAATGTATTACTGCAAAAGCCTTCTTAGTATGTCACTGCCAGAAATATTCCATTGACATTAACGGCTCAATTATTGGAACAGAAAAAGCTTATGAAAATAAAGCATATATTTCCTAAAGAATAAATATGGCAAATGATTTGGAGCTCTCAATTAATCTGTTCCTTGGCTAAGAAATACTTTTTCCTTATATTTTCTCTCACTGCACATTTTTGTATGGACTATGCCCAAGAAAACTCTGAAAATGATTTGAAAAGGCAAATTATATTTAAGCCTATATTTATCATGCATCTTTCTTTAGATATAATGTAGCCTTTCTTGCTAATAATTTCAATTAATTACTATAAAGCAATGTCCCCAAAATATCTATAAAAATATTATAATACTAACAGTAATTTTTAGAAAAATAAATGAAGACAGTATGTGTGTATTTTTTAATGGCAAAGAAACATTCTAAAGAAGAAAAGATAAACATACACAACTTATTCTTCTTGATAGGATTAAGAGGATTCCAAAGAAGCATTTAAATCCCCAGTTTTCCTGACAATTAACAATGAAAAACAGATGTTTACAAAGCTGTTTCATATGCTGTCTTAAAAGACGATAAAAGATGGTTTGTGGATAGTAAGAAGGAAGAGACAGATAACTGCTTGCCGAGTGTATATTTAAAAAGCATTTTCATTGGCTCAGTTATTGTTAATAGTGAAAGAAAACACTTTGTGCTGCACATACTGTATGACTGTGACTATAGAAAACTGCCATCATAAAGTCCTCAAAAACTCTTAAGATGTAATTTACAAAGATAATAATAACACAGAATTATTTCACTTCTCTGAATGCTACACATTTGCATACCAGGACTGTGTACAATATACTCATAATGCACATTCATAATAACAAGGACTTCTTAACACTATAACTACAGCATAAGATCTGTGCATTAGACAATCTATCCTACCAAGTTTTACTTACTGGTGTGAAAGTGTTAGTCTGAGAAAGCCAGGTGTCTGCTACCTACACAACTGAAGACCAGCCCATTAACTACTACATCACCATCGTGAGAAAATACAATGATAAAACTGAAAATTGTGTGACCCTGCAAGGCAATAACAATACTATCTAGTAGTATCTATCTAGCATTATATTGGAAAACATCAAATGAATATTTTAAAAGTTGTCTGTCATAATCATGGACTTATATTACAAAAAATCCCTAAAATACAACTAATGTTTAATTGTTTTTTATATTATTTCTTGAACCAAGCACCATGCTAGGCACCTTAAAAATGTTTAATTTTTTAAGTATTTGAGCATTTTTATTTTCTGAAAATAAATCTTAATAATAAATCTTCTTCATGAAGCATTTATCTCCTGCCTACATCACAGTAACTGTGTATTCGGTATCCACTACAGGTAATAGATAAATTGTAATTTTGGTTATTGTCCATGTCGTTTCTTGTTCTTATTCAGGAGAGAATATATCCTAATAAACAACAAAAATACGGTATTTCTATTGCCCAGATGGGTTATTTACTAAATTTACTCCCTGCCATTTTCTATATTAGTCAAAATGGAAATGATATTTTTGAAACAAAGAGAGGAGACAGGTACAATATTGCCATATGTTCAATATATAACAATACCTGGATTGGCACAAACCGAGCAAAAATATCTAATTATGAAAAATTCCTGAATATATTAAAACATTTACATTTTTTAAACTAAAATTTTGTTTAATATGAAAAATGACAGAAGATAATTACTTGTCCTTAAAATTGTATTAAATATTCAATAACCCATAAGCATTTGTTTATATGAATATTACTATTGAAGTTGAATGTATTTTACTGTGAAGCTTCAATTATCTCCCAGATTATAATAAAGTATGAAATATATTCATGTATTTGACTTCATTCAATTAAAAAAATTTTTAAATATAAGTTAATTATTTAAATGAACATTACAATTATGTTAGGAGCATGACATTTAAACACAGGGAACAAAGAAACTACCTTGCACCAGCAACACTTTAGTCCTAATACTATGTTAGTTAAAAGACTGTTAAAATCACCAACAGACTTCTAATTTAATATACAAAAGTACAGTAGTATATAATACAGTATAAAATGTGTACTTTCTCATTCTGCTTTTATCTGTGTGTTTATATTTGAAAAAGCATGCAACCTAAATTTTTTATGAATAATATGTCTTCCTGCAAACTTAAATAAGATGTGTCCTACAATTAGCAAACTTGGTTTTGGTCTGTTTGTAATTAGGATTTCACAGAGTGATGCATACAACAGCTAATATTCTGCTGCTCTGTAGTTACACAAGGAGAGCTCATGTACTACTTAAAATTATTTTGTGGTATCCTTAAACCAACTAAAAATCCTAAAATGAGAGAACTAAAAACAATTTACCCACGCCAAATCCAAATGTGCAAGGCATGAGTGCTAAGAAGAGTAAGAAAAGAGTAATGGTATCTCATTTCCATAAGCATATAGTTCACAATCATCACAAGTCATTCCAACAGATGCATTTAAAGATGCATCAAATACATTGAAATGAATGGTTATTCAAATGTCACAAAAGGCAAATACAACCTAGAAATAGTGGAAGTAATTTCTCAGTTTTCCAGAGAGTATAGTGTTGTACACAAAGATGACCTAGAGTATCAGATTGTTTTAATATTACAGTTTTGTTCTCATTGACTATATATATTTAGACACTGCCTTAAGCAAAAGACCAGCACAGTTGAATAAATCCGCTTCTAAAATAATTTATACATTCAACTGCAGAATTTTTTTCAGACTGCTAAGTTTGTAGTGCCCTTTGACACATTTATTAATAATCGTATATCCTAAGTCATTTCTACTTCCCTGAGTACTACTTCTACATTCACTAGTCATTATCTTCTTGTCTTGTCTTCTTGTTTTAGCAAGTGAATGTTTAATTCTTATATATCATCTCTCCCATCTTCCCAAATAATTACGTAACAACTCTTGGCTAAATCAAGTCAATGCTTACATTATCACACAAAGTAAATTTTGTTCATGGCTGAGCCAAGTAGTATACTATAAATACATGTCATTTCTTTTATAACTTTTTTGTTTTTCCTTATCGAAAGGCTCACTTATAATAATCTACTAACTTCTTATGGGCCTATCATCATCACTTTTTCCACATGTTTTTGCCCATCAGTATTATTTTTCAGATTGTCAAATAAATCACCTGTCTTTCAGCTCAAATTCAAACTGACTGCCTTCAATGCCATTGCATAAGGGTCATCCAGGTATTTGCCTTTATGATTTCTCGTGTTGGGGCCCACATCTTTTTTCTTGCTTTACTCACCTCACTTTATTGGACACATTCTCTAGTAACTTCTTTAACAAAAACAAGGTATAAGAAGTAACTTTCAGCTGTTACATATCTGAAAAGTTATCTATCACTCATGACATAGTTTGATTACATATAGAATTCTAGGTTCAAATCATTTTCTCAAAAATTTGTGAGCATTGCTCCATTGTACTAAACTTCAGTGTTGACATTGAGATGTCTGCTTCCTAATCTGACATGACTTATTTTTGTTTTTCTCTCTGGAAGTTTTGGAATCTCTACCCCTGTTGTTTTAAAATTTTACAATAACGCCCTTTGGTGTGGATTTTTTTTTTTCATTCATTGTCCTGGGCACCTGGATGCTCTTTCAATCTGAAAATTCATGTCTTTCATTTCTGGACACTTTCTTGTATTTTTTCTTTTTCTGCCCTATTCCATTTTCTATTCTCCTTTCCTGGAATGCCTTTGTTGGAATGTTGGAACTTCTAAAATGCTTACTCTCTAAAATGCTTACTTCTTCTTTACTTTCAATATCTTTAATTTTATATGATTTTCTGGGTGCTTCTGAAAAAGTTCTCTTCCCCTGATAAAAGAACAGACATCCCTGAAGAAAAGATCTTTTGTCACTGCACCTCCCAGCTTTCTATTTTTAAATGTGACTGTCATGTCTAGAGTGGCAAGAACTGTCTTATAATCCTGAAACAATACATACCAAGATGAAAAGATAATTGAAAAATTAAAAAACAACTAGAACTGTTCCTGGCAATAGCAAGTACTCCAAAAATATTTGTAAAATGAATAAATGTTCAATGAATAATGACAGTGGTAGGGCAAAAGTATAGAAAGAGTCTAAAACTTTAAAAACATCACTACACTGCTCTGACAGCCCTAAACTTTCAAACTCTAGACTTCTTATCACATGAAATAGGTAACTATTTTCATTGCTTAAGACACTGCAAGCCAAAAACATCCCTATTATGGACCTACAATAAGTATTCAGTTAGTGGTAGATTAGCCTTATTCTAAATATATTCTTATTTAGTTATACTATTAGCCTCATTCTTTATGTCTAATAATTAAAATTTTTATAATAATTGCAGCTTTCTTCTCTGAGTTCTCCACACCCCTCTAAAGTTGTAGAACCTCAAACTGGGTACTATTTCTAGAAAAAGATTAATCTGTGCTTTCACAAAATGTCACAATAGGTCACTGATTTTTTTCATACAATATTCTTATTTATGCTTAATCACACCTGTTTGTTTGTTTTGTTTAACAACTAAGTCACTTACTTTGCTTACCATATTCTAATCTCTGTATTACTTTCCTTTGCTCTGTATTATTTTCCTTTGCAAGTTTATTTTATTATTTTTAAAAAACAGGCATTATGATATTCATTATAATTAGTGGAATAATACTGAGATTATTAGGGAAAAGTTAATAAAACCAAACTTCTCATTACCACCTCCCTGAGATAAGCAAAGTTAATAGTTTCCATGTATTTTTTATATCTTTCTTCACATTTATTCAAACATATATACATATATATGTATATTGAATTTATATACAAATATTCTATGGTATTTGTTAGAATCATGAGATGATGCTCTCTACAACAATTTCCAATTTGCTTTCACAACACTGCATAGACATTCCATCAAAATAGATCAAATGCGTTCTGTTAATAGCTGTATATATTACAGATGGGTATACTACAATTACTTATAACCCTACCCCTGTTAATGGGCATACAAATTATCTGCAATTTTTATTACCATAAAAATGCTGCAGTAAATATCCTTTATTGTTGCATTTGTTACTCTAAGTTTGATTTCCAAAAGTTAATTGTTAGGTTAAAAGAAAGTGTATATTTTAATTTAATAGAAACTATCTGTTAACTCTGGAAAAAAGTTGTAGCAATTTACTCTCCCACTGGCAACATATAAGATTTTCCCTCATCCTGTTCAGGACTGGATATTATCACTCTTTTCTATTTCTGTCAATCTGATGACAGATTATTACTGATGTTTAATTTCATTTCCCTGATTATCTTCATAAATTTATTGGCTATTTATACTTTCTTTTCTGGAAACTATTTGTATCCTATGGCAGACATCATCAACTGCCAACTCATCAGCCACCCCCACCTTGCATAAAGAAAAATATTTTTCAATGTTTGGAACCCATGTGATTTATATGCACATCCTCAGCCCCAACTGATGAATACTCATTAGTCTAAGACCATTCACTAACTCCTTCATTCATTTATTCACCCTCAGTAAATATTTATTGAGCATCAACTGCATGCCACAATGAGCAATGTCCCTCCCTGCCTTCATAGAGTTTATATTCTGAATAGAAAGCTACACAGACCAATAAATAAATATATAACATGTCAGGAGATGGTAAGAGCTACATAAAGAAAAAACGCAGAGTAAGGGGAACAGGCTAGGGATAAGAATGAGGGTTGTTAATATTAGAGTGTAGTCAAGAAAGCCCTTTCTGATGACAAATAACATAGCACTTCACAGTTAGTACAGGTACCTTTATCAGAATATTCCGAATTTCTCCCTGCTGTCCTATAAAAATGCTGTCACCCATTTCACCCATCCATAAGCTATAATCACCCAACACATTGTTGCTATTATTATTTTAAATGAACAGTGATCTATGAGATCAACTACTTCTTTTAAAGGTAAAAAAAAAAAAGTAGAAGGTTTTATATTACCTTTATTTGCTCCTTCTCTAACAGTCTTTCCTTCTTTGTGAAAGTCCAAGTTTCTAACCATTTTCTGACCATTTTCCTTCTCTCTGAAGAACTTTTAACATATCTTGCAAGGTAGATCTACTGGCAACAAATTCCCTCAACTTTTGTTTATATGAGAAAGTCTTTGTTTCTTTTTCACTTTTGAAGAATAACTGCTGGATTCAGAATTCTATATTGATGGAAGATTTTCTTTCATCACTTTAAATATTTCAGTCTACTGTCTTCTTGTTTGTGTGGTATTGAAAAGAAGCCCAACATTACTCTTATTCTTATTTCTCTACACGTAACATGGTTTTTACCTCTGGATTTTTTCAAGATTTCCTCTTTGTCTTTGGTTTTCTGCATTTAATTCCCTCATTAACATAGATACAAAAATCTTAATAAAATATTAGCAAATCCAATCCAACAATATATAAAAAGAATAATCAATAATAACAAAGTAGAAATTCAAGTTTAGTTTGACATTTAAATATCAATTATATTCACCATATTAACAGACTAAAAGAGAAAAAATAGATGCAAAAAAGCATTGGATGAAATGCAAAAGAAATTCATGATTTAAAAAATTCTTAAAAACTAGAAATAGAAGGAAACTTCCTCAACTTTATAAACAGCATCTCTGGGGGTGGGGGGAGTTGGGAGAGAGCTACTACTAACATCATACTTAATAGTGAAATATGAATGAAGATTGGGAACAAGGCAGTGATGCTCAGACTGACCACTTGTATTCAACATTGCACTGAAGGTCCTAGCTTTGCAATATGACAAAAATTTTAAAAATAAAAAACATAAAGATTAGAAAATAAAACATGAAACTCTCTTTGGAGATGGAGCTATATTTTTACAAGCTTAAGAAATCTACCAATCATGAAAATTAATATGTAAATTTAACAAGGTCACAGGAAACAAGGTTAATATTTTAAAATTAGTGCATGCATATACATCAGGAGCAAACAAGTGGAAAATGAGGTTAATACCAATTATGCTTGTTAATTTCTTCCAGTTATAGTTTCATAATTTCTGATCCTTTTGCTATGCTTTCTTTGATCTCTTTGGACATCATAAACATACTCACTTTAAAGCCTTTATTAGACTCTTACAAACTCAATTTATATGTAACACATTTCTATTTCAATTATCAATTTTTGTTGATTTCAGATGTCTGCCTTAACTTGTTTTTTCATGTTTTAGATTTTAGCTTGTAATTTTATTTTATGTAGAAATTTTAATTTTGTGTAATTCTCTCTCTTTACTCCCCCTCTCATTTAATGTATTTATAGTTACATACATCTAACCTCTTAGGCCCCAGTTCAAATCCAGACCATGCAACAGCGGCTTGGGGTCCTTTCCATATAATGATAGAGGAGATACCACAGGTCAGCTAATGAACTCAATTTCAAGGAAGAAAGACTTAATTTACTTCTTGATTAAACTATGACTTATGGCAGCAATAGGCAGTGAATTTTATAGCCTCCTGTCATTAGTAGCACATCCCTCCAATCAGCTCTTGTGAAACTTCAGAGATTTTACATATTCTTTATATATTTTGCATATTAATGTTTATCAGTTTCACATGTAGAAAATAATCTTCTCCCAATTTATTTGTTGAGCTTTGAGAGTTCCTTATGTGTTCTGGATACAAGTCTTCTAACCTCATATAGTTTTGGAAATATTTCACCCAATCTGTGGCTTGCCTTTCCTTTCTCTTAACAGTGTCTTTTGAAGAGCTAAAGTTTTTAATTGGATGAAGTCAAATTTATTCTATGGACTGTGCAATTGTGTCATATCTAGAAAATATTTGGCTAGACAAAGCTCACAAAAATTTTCCCCAGTTTTCTTGTAGAAACATAATAGTTTCAGGTTTTACACTTAGGTCTTTAATCCATTTTGAGTTAATTTTTATATATGGAATAAAGTATTGTTCAAGGTTCTTTTTTTGTTGTTTTTTCTCTTTTCTCTCCCCCTTTCCCAACACCTGCATATTCAATTGTTCCAGCACCATTTTTTTTAAAGATTTTATTTATGTATTTGAGAGAGAGAGAGAGAAAAAGAGAACAAGATGGGGCGGGGGAGGGGCAGCGAGAGGGGAGGGGCAGGGAAAGAAGCAGATTCTCCACTGAGCAGGGAGCCTGACTTGGGGCGTAATCCCAGGACCCTGAGATCATGACCTGAGCCAAAGGCAGACCTTAACTGACTGAGCCACCCAGGCACCCCAGCTCCAGCACCACTTTTTAAAAGAATTTTTCCATTGAATTGCCTCTACTCCTTCATTGAAAATCAATTACCATATATGTTTAGGTCTATTTCTAGACTCTCTATTTTATTCTATTGATGTATGTGCCTATCCCACTAATATCATAATGTATTGAGTACTATATAGCTTTAGTGTAAATCCTCCAATTCTGTTCCTCTTTTCAAAAAATTTTGGCCATTCTAGTTTCTTCTCTTTTCCGTATAAATATTAGAATCAGTTTGTCGATTTTTACAAAAAATACTGCGGAATTTTGTTTGGAATTGCATACCCATAGGAGTTGCTAGCTTTAGCCTTAGCAACTTCCGCATGGTCCTGCATGTCTGTTTATTATAGCAACCTTGGAAGTGACATGTTAAATATGGCAGAGCCAAAATAACGGAAGGAGGCTGAGCACCTAAATCTGTACTTAATGGAAAGCCACCCACTAATCCAAAACACCTGTTCTGGATTACCCTCAGAAAGAAAGAAACATCTACTGTGGTAAACCACTGGCAAGTGGAGTTTATCTGTTAAACCAGCATGACTCTAACTAATACATTATTCCATAAAGTTTTGAAATATTATCCTCAAAGATTCTTGCAATCTTCTATTAGATGTATTCTTAGGTACTTACATTTTTTGCTATTATAATTGGTCTTTTATTGCACTTTCTAATGCTTTGCTTCTAATGCTATAAATATACAATTATTTTCTAATTTTACATCCAGAAATATTGATAAATTTTTATTAATTCCAATAACATCTGTAGATTAATTTTGCTTTTCAAAGAAGATAATCATATAATCCACAATGATCCTTTTACACCTTAGTTCTTTTTCTGTCTATACCACACAAACTAGACTCTACTGATAAGGAAAATCTGTGTCCTATGATGGCCGACTGAGCCCCCAAGAGAGTCCCAGTCCTTGCCCCAGGGCTCTTCCAGGTTCTTCTCCCTGCTCAGCTTCCCACACGCACCAATCCCGGTTCTTCTCCCTGCTCAGCTTCCCACACGCACCAATCCCGGTTCTTCTCCCTGCCCCACTTCACGCGCACGCCCCGAAAGTGCCAAGTATGCGGAAGTAGAAATGTATAAATTTCCCCCTTTGTTTGTGCTCGGGGCTCAGACCTTTGGAGACCACTCTCCTCTGAGCCCGCCGGTGTTAAATAAACCTCCTGTCCTCCAAGATTTCCGGGTGCTGCTTGGTTCTTCTGTTGGGCGATCCGGTCCAGCTTCCCTAACATTTGGTTCCCTGACCGAGAAACACAACCGCGCTGGCCCATTGTTGCCACCAGTTTTGGGGTAATGGTGGGGCGGTGACGGAAGAGGGATCATAACGGAGAAGGCGTGCCCTGCCTAATTTTCGGCAGTCTCGCGCCGGTCGCCTCAGGCCGGCCCCGCTCCACTGTTTCTGCCGGACTGGAGGAGACTTGGCAGGTGAGGACCTGGTCCTGATGTTGGATTCCAGTAAGGCCTGGGGCCCCAGGACCCAGACAGGCCCACCCCCACTGGGGTGGAAGGGGAGCCTGATCACCTCCCAGAGACCTCTTAGAGGTCTCACAGGTAGGGATTCCCAGGGAGGGAATGTAATAAATTCTGGAGTGTGAATGTGTGAGTGAATGTGCAGTCCGACCTGGCTTGCTCAAGCGGACTGATTCTGTGACTCCATGGGCGGGCACCCTTAAGGTCTCCAGAAGCCTACGGAGTCTGAGTGGGCCCGTCTGTGATTCCGTGGTGAATGGCATACAGTCTATGGCAGCATCAGAATAGCTTCCGATCATAAGTCACAACGCTGAGAACACTACGGCTAAGCCTCACCTCAGCTCCTTCGGGACACGGCCAGACGGGCATCTGATTGGTCTCCTCACCTCAGGAGGCACCCCCCCCTTTGTCTGTCTCTGCGCCACCATACACAGGGACATCACCATGCAGTCAGGGCAGTGTAAACCTACGGTTCTAGAGACCATGACCAAAAATTTCAAGAGGGGGTTTTCGGGAGACTATGGAGTCAGGATGAACTCTGGCAAGTTGAGAACCCTATGTGAATTTGAATGGCCCACCTTTGATGTCAGGTGGCCTTCAGAAGGGATATTGGATGTCCCAACGATTAGTCAAGTATGGTGAGTCATAACAGGAGAACCAGGACACCCTGGCCAGTTTCCGTACATTGACTCCTGGCTAGGAATTGCTCAGACCCTTCCCCCCTGGGTGCGATTCACTTGCAATAGGCAGGGACAGGCCAGGGTCTTAATTGCCTCATCCAGGTGCCGTAAAGAAAATCAGCAAAAGTCCCAGTCTTCACAAATCCTAGCCAGAGATCCCAAGGACAAACCGACCCTGCCCCCACCGTATGTACCCCCGAGACCATCTACACCTGGCCCTTCAGCTCCAGACACTCCGCTGCCATCAGTTTCACTGGCGCCCCAGGCCCAGAGGATCCATCGGCGCCTCCAGGCCCAAAAGATCCACTTTCTCCGGACCAACAGCCAGGCTGCGCCCCAGGCTGGGCACAAGCGCCCTCCAAATGCCGGTACGAGAGACGCAGGAACCCGGGAGGCACGATGAAGATGGAACGGTCCAACCCGGCCGTTCCATGATGTGTTATCAGCCCTCCTCCACCACCGACCTCCTCAACTGGAAACATAACACCCCATCCTACTCTGAGAAACCACAGGCTATGGTAGGACCTCACAGAATCCCTCTTCCAGACTCATTGGCCAACCTGGGAAGACTGCCAACAGTTATTCCACACCCAGTTTAACACAGAGGAAAGGAGGAGAATAGTGAAAGGTGCACGGCAGTACCTGGAAGAGCACACACCAGCGGGAGTCATCAACCCTGCTGCCTGGGCTAATATGGCCGCACCCGAAGAGCGCCCAGTATGGGACTTCACCACAACCAAGGGACAGGCCCACATCCACCGGTGCCAGGAGGCCCTCCTCCAGGGAATCCGGGTAGGAGCTAAGAAACCCATGAACATGACTAAGGTATCCTCGGTCACTCAACAACCAGGGGAGTCCCCCGGGGACTACTACGAAAGACTATGTGAAGCCTACAGGATATACACTCCATTTGACCCCCAGGCACAGCAAAGCCAACAGATGGTAAACACCTCCTTCGTGGCTCAGGCCACCCCAGACGTCAGAAAAAAACTTCAGAAACTGAGGGTTTTGCTGGGATGAACATCACCCAACTAATAGAGATTGCCAATAAGGTCTACATGAACAGGCAGGTCGCAGCCGAATGGGAAGCTGACAAAAAGATGAAAAAGAAAGTCAGCCTCCTCGCCGCCACCCTGAAAGAAAAGGATAACACAAAGACAGGGAGACCCCAACCACCAAAAGGGGGGAAGCCCAGAACCCCCTTGGCAAGGGATCAATGTGCCTACTGTAAAGAGAAAGGGCATTGGAAAAACAAAATGTCCCAACTGGGGAAAGGCTCAAAAGCCCAGCCGCTACAAGGAAGAACCCCGAGAGGAGGACCTCATATGCCTTGCGGGAATGGACTCAGACTGAGGGGGACCGGGCTCTTTCCTCCTTGGCACCCATGAGCCCACAGTCAAAATGAAGGTGGGGGGCCAACCAGTGACTTTTATAAGTATCAACTGGGGCCGAGCACTCTGTTGTCACCTCCCCAGTGGCACCTTTCAGCAAAAGGACTGCAACATCCTCAGGGCCACCAGGACGTGGGCGATACAACAGCCCTTTTGCCAGGCTCACCAGTGTGAACTCGGAGGCCACAAGGTCCGACATGAATTCCTTTATCTGCCTGATTGCCCCATCCCTCTCCTGGGCCAAGACATACTCTCCAAGCTTAAGGCTCAGATAACTTTTGAGCCCACTGGACACACTAGCCTCTGATTGAACCCAAGGCAAGAGGAGACAGGGTCTCAAATATGAGCAATTACCATGCCAAGAGAAGAAGAATGGAGGCTATTCTGTGCCCAGGCCCAACCGAGCAGCCCGCAGGAGTTCAGACTCGCCTTCCCTTCAGTAGGGGCTGAAAACAATCCACCTGGACTAACCCAGAATTGGGCCCTATCATTGTTGAACTGATCCCAGGAGCCCAACCTCAGAGGCAAAGGCAATACCCCCTTCCACAAGAAGCTAAGATCAGCATCCAAGAACATCTGACCAAACTCAAAGAAGCAGGTATTCTAGTCGAGTGCTAGTTGGCCTGGAATACCCCACTCCTGCCAGTCAAGAAGCCAGGAGGGGGATACCAACCAGTTCAAGACCTGCAGGCCATCAACAAGGTGACCATCTCTCTGCACACAGTGGTCCCAAATCCATACACCCTCCTTGGCCAAATCCCAGGGTGGGCCAGATGGTTTACTTGCCTAGATTTGAAGGATGCCTTCTTCTGCCTCCACTTAGCTCCCCAGAGCCAGCCACTATTTGCCTTTGAATGGTCTGAACCTGATACAGGGCGCCAGATGCAACTGACTTGGACGAGCCTCCCGCAGGGGTTTAAAAACTCACCAACCCTCTTTGGGGAAGCGCTGGCCATGGACCTCGCCAGCTTCCCAAGAGAGGCCACATGATGCATCCTCCTTCAGTGTATAGATGACCTCCTCCTCGCCAGTGACACACAAGAAGACTGCACAAAAGGCACAAAGGCCCTCCTACAGCTCCTGTCCGACTCGGGATACCAAGTCTCATGGAAGAAGGCACAAATCTGCCAAAAACAGGTCTGATACCTTGGTTTCCTCCTTACCCAAGGGAAAAGAGAACTAGGGCCAGAGAGGAAAAGGGTCATCATCTCCCTGCCACAACCCCAGACAAAAAGGGGCCTATGAGAATTCCTGGGGGCTGCAGGATTCTGCTGCATCTGGATCCCTGGGTTCTCAGCAATAGCAAGACCCCTTTATGATCTCTTAGGGGGACCAGATCAAGAACCCCCTGCCTGGACTGAGGAAGGAGAAGCCGCTTTCACAGAGATAAAGACCGCCCTGGGGTGGGCTCCAGCCCCGGGCCTACCAGATGTAGAAAAACCCTTCAATATCTTTGTGCATGAAAAGGAAAAAATAGCACTCGGGGTACTCACCCAAACTGTTGGACCCTGGCAACGGCCAGTTGCTTACCTGTCAAAGAAGCTGGACCCTGTGGCAGTGGGATGTCCACCGTGCCTCAGGGCTCTGGCAGCCACAGTCCTACTCATCAAGGAGGCAGACAAACTTACCCTGGGGCAAGAACTTAACATCAAGGTCCCTCATGCATTTGTGTCCCCCGTGAACGCACAGGGACACCGCTTCCTTTCCAACTCTCGGCTAGCACAATACCAAGGGCTCCTCTGTGAAAACCTGCGCTCACCCTCAAAACAGTAAGGACATTAAATCCAGCAACCTTTCTCCCCACGGAAGAGGGGGAACCAGACCATGACTGCTCCGAGGTGACTGATGAAGATCTGTGGGATCAAGCCATAAAGAATCCAGAGCTCACGCTGTTCAGCGATGACAGCAGTTACCTACAGGAGGGTGCCCTGAAAGCGGGTTATGCAGTAACCACAACCACTGAAGTCCTAGAAGCTAAGGCATTACCAGCGGGATGGTCAGCTCAATGGGCTGAATTATATGCCTTAGTCCGAGCCCTCACCCTCGGTGAAGACAAGCAAGTCAACATCTATACTGACTCTCGGCACGCCTTTGCTACTGTACATATACATGGAACCATCTACAAGGAAAGGGGCCTCCTAACCGCAGCAGGAAAAGCTATCAAGAACAAGGAGCAGATACTGAGACTCCTCAAAGCTGTCTGGCTTCCAAAAGAAGTAGCAATCCTGCACTGTAAGGGACACCAGAAAGGAGACGACCCCATAGCGCGGGGAAATCATCTGGCAGATGAGGCAGCCAAGACCGCAGCCAGTGAGGACATGGACAAAGCCCCTTCCTTCACCATGGCCCTAACACCCCCAGAAGGAGTCCCTCCGCCCAGTTTCACTAAAAAGGAAAAGGAATGGGCCATGGCTGAGGGAGCCACCCTGACTGAAAAGGGATGGTGGATGATGCCAGACGGGCGCATCTTTGTTCCAACAGCAACTGGAGGGCATCTAGTCAAGGAATACCACCGACTCACTCATCTGGGACAAACTGCATTAGAGGCCCTTCTCAAGAAGCACTACTACGTCAGTCAGCTGCCAGCACTGTGCCAAGCAACGAGTGAACGATGCATAACATGTGCTAAAAATAATGCTTGGTCTGCACCACAGCCTCCGCCAGGTGTCCAGAGGATGGGAGCAGCCCCCTTCGAAGATCTAGAGGTAGACTTCACAGATGTGCAGCCGAGCAGGGGGTTCAGATATCTTCTAGTAATAGTGTGCACATACTCTGGGTGGGTCGAAGCCTTCCCGACTAGGACGGAGCAAAGCCGGGAAGTAGCTAAAGTCCTCTTGCGGGAGATCGTGCCCTGGTTTGGCCTGCCATTAACAATCCATAGTGACAATGGACCCGCATCTGTGGCAGACATTGTACAGGTCTTGACCAGATCTCTCAACATCACCTGGAGACTCCACACCGCTTACCGGCCCCAAAGTTCAGGGAAAGTAGAGCGAATGAATCACACCCTCAAGGGAACCTTAGCAAAATTTTGTCAGGAGACTAACCTCCCATGGCCGGATCTGCTAACTCTAGCTCTCCTGCGTGCTCGCTGCACACCCGGGACATCAGGTTTCTTCCCATTCGAATTAATATATGGACGGCCTCCCCTGTGCTTGGGAAGCCTTCCAGGAAACTTGCATCAGGTTGGAGATAAAGGGATAAAGGAGCAGCTTCAGGCCCTGGGGACCACCCTAAATAAATTACAAAAGTACACCATTGAGAGGGCTCCAATTTCCTTAGGGTCTCAGGTACACTCCTTCCAGACAGGGGATTCAGTTTGGGTCAAAGATTGGAAGAAAAACCCCCTTAAGCCACAGTGGACAGGGCCCCACACTGTTGTTCTAACCACCCCTACTGCCCTCAAGGTCTCAGGTGTCACCCCGTGGGTCCACCACTCCAGAGTGAAGAAAGCTCATCATTCAGACGAGGAGCCATGCCAATGGAGAGTCTAGCCAGACTTCACGAACCCACTCCGGCTTCACCTTCTATGAGACCCCACGGACTGATGGACACCTGCTCACTGTGGTTCCTGGCTCTCATCGGCGTGATTTCCCTCAACTTGGGAGTCGGACTCTATACTGTTGCCCCTCCTGACTGGAGTTCCCCCCCAGAGGTTACTATTGTCATTGCTTACTGGGTGTCCCTAGGGTGTATTACTGCACTTACTTGTCCACGGGTTTCATCTGCTGACAGGTTAGCCACGATGGCTCCCTCTACCTAAGGTCATAGGTCCCACTTTTACCAGCCCTCTGCTATCTGCTCCTGAGCGCATTTCACCATGGTTTTTTCCAGCTTATCCCCCTCAATCCCGCACCAGCGCCCCCACTGACTTCTTCCACCTGGGATGGGCACACACCAAAGGTTAACCTCCATTTTGATGGATGCCAGCTTCTTGATACATCCTGGGAACCTCATAGACAGTGTTCCTACCATGGCCCTCACTCAGGTTACTGGCTGGTAGATATCTACATCTGTGGGGCCCCCATGCCTCAACAGCCAAACACCTGCCCTCAGTTCTGCTCATAAGCCTGGGGATGTGAGTCATGGGTGGCGACTTGGCCGGGAATGGAATGATGGTCCGCCAGGTGGTGCCTCAAACAGTGCAGTGACATCCGGATTTCCTTGTCATGCAACGCCACCCCATCCTCTTGCCCTAACAATCACTGTATACCACTCATCCTCTCAGTCTTAGAACCCAATGCCACATCATGGGCTACAGGAATCATTCTCCTGTTGGGCCAATATCACCCTATGGGGACCAACCCCATGGCCAAATTTATGATTAAGTCCATGTTCGCTCCCAGCCTTACAGTCAACATTCTTACTGGATTTGTCTGCCAGCCTAGGTGTTTCAGATATCCTGCCAGCCTACCTTGTTCACTTGTAAGCAGAGTTAAGTATCAGACCCTTCATAGTTCCTGACAATCCTCTAAGAGGTTTCATTATTAGACACCCATGCATTATTTAGATGTTTTTAAATTTCCAAATGTATGGTTTTTTTCTAGTTATATTTTTCTTATTGATTTCTAACTTAATTATATTGGAATCAGAAAATGAAATATTACTTTGAAATTTGTTAAAATTGTTTTCTGGCCTAGTATATGCTCAATTTTGAAATATATTCCATTTATACTTGAAAAGAATAAATATCTGATTGGTGGGTAGAACATAGGTTCACTGGATTGTACTTATTGTGTTCAAATTTTTTCTATATAATTACTACATTTGGTGTGCTTGATAATTTACTGAAAGGGGTGTTTTTAAATCTTTTGTAAATTTCTCTTTTAAGTGCTCTGTATTTTGCATTCATACATATTGAAGCCATGCTACTAGATGGATAGAGGTTTAATATAGTGTTTTATTCTGTGTTTTATTACAATTACTCTCTTTATCTCTAATCACTTTTATTGCTTTATTTTATCTATTAATATATTTCTATCACCTTTCTTTCTGATAGTATTTACCTAGTATATTTTTTTTAATTCTCTATTTTTCTTCAACATGTGTCCTTGTGGGGTTTTTATGTTCATTTTATTTTATTATTAAGTTTTTTATTTTAATTCCACTATAGTTAACATACAGTATTAGATTAGTTTCAAGTGCACAATATAGTGATTCACCATTCTATACATTACTCAGTGCTCATCATGGTACGTGTACTCTTTAAACCTCATCACTTATTTCGTCCATTCCCCTACCCTTCTCCCCTCCAGTAATCATCATTTTGTTCTCTATAATTAAGAGAATATTTCTTAGTTTGTCTCGCCCTCATTTTTTTTCTGTTGCTCATTTGTTTTGTTTCTTGAATTCCACATATAAGTGAAATCATATGTTATTTGTCTTTGCCTGGCTGACTTATTTCGCTTAGTATTATACTCTCAAGCTCTATCCATGTTGTTGTAAATGGCAAGATTTCATTCTTTTTTATGGCTGAATAATATTCCATTTTAGATAGATAGATAGATATAGAGATAGATATCTCTATATCTATATATATGTATATATATATATATCTCTATATCTATATATCTATCTCTATATTTATCTCTATATCTATATATCTATATATAGAGATATCTATCTTTATCTATCTATCTATCTATCATCTATCTATCTATCTACCACCTCTTCTTTATCCATTCATCTATTGATGGACACTTGGGCTGCTTCCATAATTTGGCTATTATAAATAATGCTCTAATAAAGACAGATGTGCATATATCCCTCTGAATTAGTGTTTTGTATTTTTTGGGTAAATACCCAGTAGTGTGATTACTGGATCTTAGGATAGTTCATTTTTAACTTTTGAGGAACCTCCATACTGTCCTCCACATTGTCTGCAACAGTTTGCATTCCCACCAATAGGGCACAAGAGTTCCTTTTTCTCCACATCCTCACCAATACCTGTTGTTTCTTGTGCTGTTGATTTTAGCCATTTGAAAGGTACAAGGTGTAGTTTTGATTTGCATTTCCCTGATGATGGGTGATATTGAACATCTTTTCATGTATCTGTTGACTTTCTGGATGTCTTCTTTGGAGAAATGTCTGTTCATGTCTTCTGCCTGTTTTTAATTGGATTATTTATTTTTTGGATGTTGAGTTTTATAACTTCTTTGTATATTTTGGATACTAAATCTTTTTGGATATGTCATTTGCAAATATCTTCTCTCATTCAATAGGTTGCCTTTAGTTTTATTGTTTCCTTTCCCATGCAGAAGCTTTTTATTTTGATGTAGTCCCAATAGTTTATTCTTGCTTTTATTTCCCTTGCCTCAAGAGACACATCTAAAAAAAGTTGCTACAGCCAATGTCAGAGAAATTACTTCCTGTGCTCTCTTTTAGGATTTTTACGGTTTGAGATTTCATATTTAGGTCTTTAATCCATTTTGAGTTTATTTTTGCATATGGTGTGGGAAACTGGTCCCGTTTCATTCTTTTGCATATAGTTGCCCAATTTTCCCAATACCATTTGTTAAAGAGACTTTTTCCCATGGCATATTCTTTCCTGCTTTGTTGAAGATTAATTGACCATATAATTGTAGGTTTATTTCTGGTTTTTCTGTCCTATTCTATTGATCTCTGTGTCTATTTTTATGCCAGTACCATACTGTTTTGATTACTACCACTTTGTAATATAACTTGAAATCTGGAATTGTAATACCTCCAATTTTGTTTTTCTTTTTCAAGATTTGCTTTGTCTAGTTGAGGTCTTTTGTAAATATAAACTTTAGAAGTGTTTGTTACAGTTCTGTGAAAATGGCTGTTGGTATTCTGATAGGGATTGCATTAAGTCTGTAGGTTACTTTGGGTAGTATGGACATTTTAATAATATTTGTTCTTCCAATCCATGAGCATGGAATTTCCATTTCTTTGTGTCATCTTCAATTTCTTTCATCAGTGTTTTATAGTTTTCAGAGTACAGGTCTTTCACCTCTTTGGTTAGGTTTATTCCTAGGTATCTTATTATTTCTGGTACAGTTGCAAATGGGATTGTTTTCTTAATTTCTCCTACTGCTTCATTGTTGGTGTATAGAAATGCAACAGATTTCTGTACATTGATTTTGTATCCCATGACTCTGAATTTATTTATCAGTTCTAGTAGTTTTTGGTGGAGTCTTTAGGGTTTTCTATATATAGTATCATGTCATCTTCAAATAGTGACAGTTTTACTTCTTCCTTACCAATTTGAATGCCTTTTCTTTTTGTTGTCTGATTGTTGTGACTAGGACTTCCAGTACTATGTTGAATAAAAGTGGTTAGAGTGGACATGCTTCTCTCATCCCTGATGTTAGGGGGAAAGCTCTCAGTTTTTCACCATTAAGGATGATGTTAGCTGTGGGTTTTTCATAAGTGGCCTTTATTGTGTAGAGGCATGTTCCCTCTAAACCTACTTTGTTGAGTGTTTTTATCATGAATGGATGTTGTGCTTTGTCAAATGCTTATTTTGTATTTATGATTTTTATCTTTTCTCTTATTGATGTGATGTATCACATTGATTGATTTGTGAATATTGAACCAACCTTGCAACCCAGAAATAAATCCCACTTGATTGTGGTGAATGATTTTTATAATGTATTGTTGGATTCAGTTTGTTAGTATTTTGTTGAGGATTTTTGCATCTATGTTCATCAGAGATACTGTCCTGCAGTTCTCTTTTATGGTTGTGTCTTTATCTGGTTTGGGTATGAGTGATACTGTCCTCATACAGTGAATTTGGAAGTTTCCCTTCCCTGTGTCTTTGTGTTTTATGAATATTTTTATAAGTACAACATATATAGCTGAGATTTTCTTTTTAATCTAGTAGAATAATATTTGCTTTTAAGTGATAAGTTTAATATATTTAAATTTAATATAATTGCTAATACATATATTTATTTGTACAATCATTAATTTTTGTTTTCTATTTGTCCTGCTTTTTCTGTTTTCTGTTTCTTTTTCTCTTTAAGATTTTATTTATTTATTTGACAGCGAGAGAGGGAACACAAGCAGGGGGAGTGGGAGAGGGAGAAGCAGGCCTCCTGCAGAGCAGGGAGCCCAATGCGGGGCTCGATCCCAGAACCCCGGGATTATGACCTGAGCCAAAGGCAGACGTTTAACGACTGAGGCACCCAGGCACCCCTTTCTTTCCTATTTTAGATTCATTGAGTTACTGTATGTTTTTTCTCATCCCATTCTCTCTCTTCTACCACTTTAGAAGTTTGTATCAACTAGTATCAGGACTAGCTGCTGATAAGCTTTCCAATATAAAACAACAACAACAAAAATACAAATAACAGGGCTAAAACAAGATAGAAATTTATTTCTCTTTCCTTTAAAAGATGTCCAGAGATAGTTAGTCCAGGGCTGGTATAGATGCTGTAATATCATTAAGAACCCACATTCCTTCTATCTTTCTGTACAATCATCCTAGACCATGCTTGCAGACTTAAAACCACCCTCTTGGTCCAAGATTGTCTAAGATGGTTGCTGAAGATGCAGCTATCACATCTATATTGCATCCAACAGAAGAAAGAAGGAGGACACAAGGCCCATCTCCCACCTAAGGAAATAAATGCCTTTTGGGGAACCTGGGTGGCTCAGTCAGTTAAGCATCTGACTCTTGATTTCAGCTCAGGTCATGATCTCAAGGTCATGAGATTGAGCTCTGCCCAGTGTGGAATCTGTTTAAGATTCTCTCTCTCCCTCTTCCTCTGCCCCTCCACCTCTTGCACTCTCTCTCTCTCTTTTAAGAAAAAAAAAAAAAAGCCTTTTGAGGAATCTTTCTGGAAATTCCACACCACACTTTTGCTTAAATATCTGAACTTAAGTCACATAACTAGACCTCACATGGAAGCCAGAAAATGTCTTCTGACTGCAAACACTAACAACCTAAATGAAACTGAGGTTCTGTAACTAAGGCACAATGCACATTTGCCTCTCCCATGAAGTTATACGTTCTGTTCTATCCATTATGTGATTAACATACAAATGTCTAAAAAAATTAATATATTTTAATCTTTCCCCAAACAATACATGGACTTTAAACACTTTAATTCTGGTCAATACCTTCAAACTTTTTTTTCTTAAGATTTTTTTTTTTTTTTTGGTCAGAGAGAGGGAGAGAGAGAGCACAAGCAGGGGGAGCAGCAGTCAGAGAGAGAAGCAGGCTCCCTGCTGAACAAGGAGTCTGATGCAGGATTCAATTCCAGGACCCTGGGATCGTGACCTGAGCCAAAGGCAGACATTTAACCGACTGAGTCACCCAGGTGTCCCAATCAATACCTTCAAACTTTTAAGCTATTTGTCCAGTATTCTAATTCTATATAGTTTTTTATTCCTGTAAATATTTTTGTCATTTACACTTAGTATTTATTTAAGTTGATTCACATTTTAACCAATTTATTGCTATATATTATATTATATACCATATGTATTATTCACTACTTTTTCTTGCATTGCCGACCTTTTGTCTTCTATCACTTTCGCTCTGCATGAAGTGAATTCCTTAAAATTTCTTTTAGCATGGGTCTGCTAGTTAGAAACTTACTCATTTTTATTTGTCTGAAAAATATTTTTTGTCCTTGGTCTAAAGACCATTTCATTGGATGCGCAAATTTACAGTTATAATCATTGTTGAACATATTCTATCTTTTGTCTTCCTCTGTTCCTGATGATAAAACAGCTGTTAGTCTAACTGTTGTTTTTGAAAGGTAATCTTTCTCTATGTTGCCCTTAAGATTTTTTTTGTCTTTTGTCCTCTGAAGTTTCACTACAGTGTGTCCAATTGTGGATATATTTTTATTCATTTCCATTAGGATTTGATGAATTTTCTGAGTCTATATATTGGTAACTTTCACTAATACTGTAAAATCCTCTTCTAATATTGCCTCTGCCCAATTTTTTCTCTTCTCATCTGAATTCATAATTGGATTTACATTAGATTTTCATATACTGTTCTCTATATCTTTTAACCTCTCTTTCATTTTTTCTAATCCTTTCTCCCTCTGGGCTATAGTCTAGAAAACTTCTTCAGCTTTACCATCCATTGGTATCTAATTGAGTTTTAAATTTCACATATTATAATTTTGTTTCCATAATCTCTCCTTGGTTCTTTTTCATATCAGTAGGTCATCTCTTACTGTCTCTTATCCTTTATTCATATTTTAATATATTTTTATTTTGTTAAACATATAAAATATACCTATTTATATATCTATTTATATTCCATGCCTAATAAGTCCAATATCTAAAATATTGTTAGGTTAGAAACCTTTATATCATTTCTGCTGCATCTTGCTAATAGTAAATATAAAAAATGCTCAACATAATTAGTCATTATGGAAATGCAAATCAAGATCACAATGAGATCCCACTTCACACATACCATGATGGCTACAACCGAAAGGATAGACAATATCAACTGTTGGTAAAGATGTGGAGAAATCAGAACCTTCAGACATACTGGTGGAAGTTCATTGAGACGAGTTTGAAAGTTAAAAGCTCAAAGGGAACCCAGCATGGGAGGTCCCCACATTTTTGTTTTACTTCCAGGAGTTTGACCAAGTTCACAGTAAATAACAGAGAAAATTTCTCTAATGTTTCAGGCAGGGAGAGAAAAAAACAGGAACATTTTGTAATATGCCAGAGGAGTCTTTTCTTCTTAAAAAGTCCTTCAGTCAGGGGAAACTAGTTAACCAGAGCCTAAACTGCTGGTTTATTATCAAAGCCTAACTGACCTAGGAGAAATAAAACACCTAACTCTAGTGAGCTCTATCCTTCCGTGTATGAGAAAAGAAATACCAAATTCTAGCCCACTCTAGCCATCTTGTCCCCCTTAATAGAGAAGAAAAAAACAGAAACACTTGTGAAGTTCACAGTCCAGAGGCATAGTCTCCCTAAAAAACTTAGACCTAATCATAGGGCTATAGAATGCTTCCCCTCCCCCCATACCTTACTATTACAAAAGGCCCATTTACAGTAATTTTTTTACCTAGTGCCTCATGTCTATCAAGAAAAAATTACAAAGCATACTAAAAGGAAAAAAAACATACATAGTTGGAAGAGACAGAGCAAGCATCAGAACCAGACATATCAGGAATATTGGAATTATAATACCTAGAATTTACAACTATCTTTAATATGCTAAGGACTCTAATGAATAAAGTAGACAGCATGTAAGAACAGATGGGCAATGTAATCAAAGAGATACAAATCCTCAAATCCTAAGAAAGAACAAAAAAGAAATGCTAGAGATCAAAACACTGTAACAGAAATGAGAATGTCTTTGAAAGACTTACTAGCAGACTGGACACATGTCAGGGAAGAATCTCTGAGCTTCAGGATATATCAATAGAAACCTCCCAAACTGAAAAACAAGAGTACAAAAACTGAAAGGAAACAAAAAGGACTATGGAACAACTACAAAAGATATAACATACACATAATTAAATACCAGAAGAAAAGGAAAAGGAGAAAGAAACAGAAGAAATATTTGAAACAATAATGACTAAGAATTTCCCCAGATTAATGTCAGTTACTGAACCAAAAATGCAGGAAGCTCAGAGAACACCAAGCATGATAAATGAAACAACAACACCAACAACAAAATCACCTGGGCATATAATTTTAAAACTACAAAAGAAAAAAAAAATCAAAGAAAAAATCCAGGAGGAAGCCAGAGGGGGAAAAACACCTTACCAATAGAGGAAGAAAGATATGAATTACATCTAACTTCTCAGAAACCATGCAAGCAAGAAGAGAATGGAATAAAGTATTTGAAGTGTTGAGAGAAAAAACAACCAATACTGTATTCTGTATTCTGAGAAATTTTCCTTCAAAGTGAAGGAAAAATAAAGATTTTCTCAGACAAAATAAAACTTGAAGAAATTTGTTGCCAGTAGACCTGCCTTGAAAGATATGTTAAAAGAAGTTCTTTAGAGAGAAGGAAAATAAGATAGGTCAGAAGTTTGGATTTACATAAAGAAAGGAAGAGCATCTAAGAATAAGTGAAAATACAATAAAAAATGTTATTTTTCTTTTTCTTAATCTAACAAATAACAGTTCCTTCAAAATAATAACAGCAACAACATGCATCATATATATACAAATATAAGTGAAAGGAATGACAGCAATGTTACCAGGAATGGTAGGGAGAAATTATGGCTATTTTTTTTTTCATAAGGTACTCACATTGCCTATGAAGTGGTCTAGTGTTATTTGAATGTGGACTTGGATTAGTTGTAGATGTATATTGAAAAATCTAGAGCAACCACCAAAAAGTGTTTTTAAAAAGGAAGTATAACTGATATGCTACAAAAGGAGAGAAAATGGAATCATATAAAATGCTCAATTAAAACCATAAAAGTTAGGGGCACCTGGGTGGCTCAGTCAGTTAAGCATCTGCCTTTGGCTCAGGTCATGATCCCAGGGTCCTGGGATTGAGCCCCACATCGGGCTTTCTGCTCAGCAGGGTGCCTGCTTCTCCCTCTCCCTCTGCTGCTCCCCACACTCCTGCTTGCTCTCTCTCTCTCTCTGTCTCTCTCAAATAAAAAAATAAAATCTTTAAAAAAAAACATAAAAGTTAGAAAAAGAGTGGAAAGCAAAAATAGGAACAAAGAAGATGAGCAACAAATAGAAAACAGTCACAAATATGGTAGATATTAATCCAACTATATCAATACTCACTTTGAACATTAATAATCTCAATGCACCAATTAAAAGAGAGAGATTGTCAGAATGGAACAAAAAACAAGACCCAACTATGTGTTGTCTACAAGAAACCCACTTTAACTATAAAGACATATATAGATAAAGGTAACTGGACAGAGAAAAATATGCTACACTAACACTAATAAAAAGAAAGCAGAAGTAGCTATATTAATCTCAAACAATGCAGACTTTAAAACAAGGAAATTTATCAGGGATAAATAAGAGCACTATATAATAAAGGAGTCAATTCTCCAAGAAGACATAACAATCCTTATAGTATATGCACCTAACAACAGAGCATCAAACTATGTGAAGCAAAAACTGATAGAAATGCAAAGAGAAATACATGAGTTTGCTATCATAGTTGGAGATTTCAACATTCCTTTGTCAGAAATTGACAGGACCAGCAGGCAGAAGATCAGTAAGGACATAATTGAACTCAACAATACCATCAATCAAGTGTATACAATTAACATCTATAGACTACTTCATCCAACAACAGCAGATTAGACATTCTTCTCAAGTTCACATGGAACATTAACCAAGATAGCCCATATTCTGGACCATAAAACACACCTTAACAAATTTAAAAGAATAGAAATCATACAATATCTGCTGTTACCAAAAGGAATAAAACTAGAAATCAGTAACAGGAGAATCCTAAAATATGTGAAGATTAAACAAAACACTTCTTTTTAAAATTTTTTATTTAAATTCAATTCAGTTATCATATAGTGCATTATTAATTTTAGGGGTAGAATTTAGCAATTCGTCAGCTGCATATAACACCTATTGCTCATCACATCAAGTGCCCTCCTTACTGCCCATCACCCAATTACCCCATCTCCCACTCACCTCCCCCCAACAGCAGCCTTCAGTTTCTTTCCTATAGTTAAGACTCTCTTATGGTTTGTCTCCCTCTGTTTTCATCTTATTTTATTTTTCCTTCCCTTCCCTTATGTTCATCTATTTTGTTTCTTAAATTCCACATGAGTGACATTATATGGTATTTGTGTTTCTCTGACTGACTTATTTCAAAGCTTAGCATAATACCCCCTAGTTCCATCCACGTCATTGCAAATGGTAAGATTTCATTCTTTTTGATGGCTGAGTACTATTCCGTTGTATATATACACCACCATTTTTTTTTAATCCATTCATCTGTGGATGGACATCTGGGCTCTTCCCATACTTTGGTTATTGTGGACATTGCTGCTATAAACATTGGGGTGAATGTGTCCCTTTGAATCACAATTTTGTATCCTTTAGATAAATACCTACTAGTCCAATTGTTGGGTCATAGGGTAGTTCTATTTTTCTTTTTGAGGAACCTCCATACTGTTTTCCAGAGTGGCTGCACCAGGTGGCATTCCCACCAACAGTGTAGGAGGGTTCCCCTTTCTCTGCATCCTCGCCAACACCTGTTGTTTCCTGAGTTGTTGAGTTTAGCCATTCTGACTAGTGTGAGGCGGAATAACATTGTGGTTTTGATTTGTATTTCCCTGATGCCAAATGATGTTGAGCATTTTTTCATGTGTCTGTTAGCCATTTGTATGTCTTTTTTGGAGAAATGTCTGTTCATGCCTTCTGCCCATCTCTTGACTGGATTTTTTGTTTTTGGGTGTTGAGTTTGATAACTTCTTTACAGATTTTGGATACTAACCCTGTATCTGATATGTCATTTGTGAATATCTTCTCTCATTCCATAGGTTGCCTTTTAGTTTTGTTGATTATTTCCTTTGCTGTGAAAAAGCTTTTATCCTGATGAAGTCCCAACAGTTCATTTTTGCTTTTGTTTTCCTTGACCCTGGAGACATGTCTAGCAAGAAGCTGCTGCGGCCAAGATCAAAGAGGTTGCTGCTTGTGTTCTCCTCTAGGATTTTGATGGATCCCTGTCTCACATTTAGGTCTTTCATCCATTTTGAGTTTATTTTTGTGTATGGTGTAAGAAAGTGGTCCAGTTTCATTCTTCTGCATGTGGCTGTCCAATTTCCCCAATACTATTTGTTGAAGAGACTTTTTTCCATTGGATATTCTTTCCTGCTTTGTCGAAGATTAGTTGACCATAGAGTTGAGGGTCCACTTTTGATATCTCTATTCTGTTCCATTGATCTATATGTCTGTTTTTGTGCCAGTACCATACTGTCTTGATGATCACAGCTTTGTAATATAGCTTGAAGTCAAGAATTATGATGCCACCATCTTTGGCCTTCTTTTTCAACATTACTTTGGCTATTTGGGGTCTTTTCTGGTTCCATACAGATTTTAGGATTATTTGTTCCAGCTCTGTGAAAAATGCTGATGACATTTTGATAAGGATTGCATTGAATGTGTAGATTACTTTGGGTAGCATAGACATTTTAACAATATTTGTTCTTCCAAATCATGGAATGTTTTTCCATTTCTTTGTGTCTTTCTCAATTTCATTCATAACTGTTCTATAGTTTTCAGAGTACAGATCTTTTATCTCTTTAGTTAGGTTTATTCCTAGGTATCTTATGATTTTTAGTGCAATTGTAAATGGAATGATTCCTTGATTTCTCTTTCTGCTGCTTCATTGTTAGTGTATAGAAATGCAACAAACTTCTGTGTGTTGATTTTATATCTGGCGACTTTGCTGAATTACTGTATCAGTTCTAGTAATTTTTTGGTGGAGTCTTTTGGGTTTTCTTTCTTTCTTTCTTTCTTTCTTTTTAAAGATTTTATTTATTTATTTGACAGAAAGAGAGAGAGACAGATAGCGAGAGCAGGAACACAAGCAGGGGAAGTGGGAAAGGGAGAAGCAGGCTTCCTACCAAGCAGGGAGCCCGATGCGGGGCTCGATCCCAGGACCCTGGAATCATGACCTGAGCCAAAAGCAGACGCTTAATGACTGAGCCACCCAGGCGCCCCTCTTTTGGGTTTTCTACATAGAGTATCATGTCATCTGTGAAGAGTGAAAGTTTGACTTCTTCTTTGCCAATTTGGATGCCTTTTATTTCTTCTTCTTGTCTGATTGTTGAGGCTAACAAACACACTTTTAAATAACACACCAGGGGCGGAGCAAGATGGCGGAGGAGTAGGAGACCTGGATTTCCTCTCCTCTCAGGAATTCAGCTGGATAGGGGTCAAACCATTCTGAACACCTACGAACTAAACAGGAGATCGAAGAAAAGAAGAGCAACAACTCTCTGAACAGAAAAGCGACCACTTTCTGGAAGGTAGGACGTGCGGAGAAGTGAATCCGAGGCAATATTCGGGAGGATAGACAGCGGGGGAGGGGCCTCCGTCGGCCGCTTCTGGCAAGTGATAGAGCTGCGGAGCACAAAATCAGAACTTTTAGAAGTCTGCTCTGCTGAGGGACCTCACTCCGGTGGCTAAGCGGGGGTGGAACCCTCGTGGGACAGTGTGGTCTCAGGACCCTCGGGGACACAGAAAGACCAGGGGTGCCTGAGTGCAGCAGAGCTCCCAGGTATCAGAGCAGGGAAGCTGGCTGCAGAGACAGAGCCCAGGCGCAGGCTCTCAGCTCAGGGTTGTCATAAACCGTGATCCGCGGCAGTCGGGCCCCTGCTCCTCCAGCAGGGACCCAACAAGCGGCAGATCCGGGGAGACTCACCTTCTTCCCCCGGGAGGAGCGGCGCGGGAGCGCACCGCAGGGATCTGCTGGGTTTGGAGACTCCACACGGGGTCAGGTGCCAGAGATAGAAACGTGCGGTCACAGACCGGGTGAGCACGGAGTACAGCCGGAGACCGGGGAGATGGGAGTGACTGACGGCTTTTCTCTGGGGGCTCACTGAGGAGCGGGGCCTGAGTTCTCCGCTCCTCCCAGGCGGAGATTGGGAGGCCGCCATTTTCACTCTCCGCCTCCAAAGCTGTACGGAAAGCTTGCAGGGAACAAAAGCTCCGGAGAGCAAACCCGAGCAGATTACTTAGCCCGACCCGGCAAGGGCAGGGCAATTCTGCATCCGGCAAAGACTTCTGGAAACCATGGCAACAGGCCCCTCCCCCAGAAGATCAGCAAGAACAGCCAGCCAAGACCAAGTTTACCGATCAATGAGAACGGCAGAACTCCAGCGCTAGGGGAATAATGCACATAGAATTCATGGCTTTTTTACCATGATTCTTTAGTCTTTCAAAGTTAATTTTTTTTTAACTTTTTTTTTTTGATTTTTTCTTTTTCCCTTTTTCAACCAACATCTTATCAATCCCTTTTTTAAAAAAAAATTTTTTTTATTTTTCATTTTTATTTTTCATTTTTAGAGTCATATTCTATCGCTTCATAGTAGTTACCCGTATTTTTGGCATATATATATAAGTTGTTCTCTCTTTAAAATTTTGAGATAGTTTCTTCTAACAGATCAAAATATACCCTAAATCTCTAGTCTATGGTTTTTTTCTACTCCCCTGCCTGATCACATTCTCTCCCTTTTTTTTTTCTTTTTAAATCCTCTTCTTTCTTTTTTCAAACAACTTCTTATCAATTCCTTTTATAAAATTTTTTATAATTTCCATCTTTACAGTCATATTCCATCCCTTCATCATATCAACCCTTATTTTTGTACATATATAAGTTTTTCTTTCTTTAAAATTTTGGGAGGCACTTTCTTCTAACAGACCAAAATACACCCAAAATCTAGTGGGTGGCACTGATCTATATACCAGCCTGATCATATTTGATCACATTCTGGTTTTTTTGTTTTGTTCTGTATTGTTTGTTTTTATCTTTATCTTTTTTTTTCTTTTTCTTTTTTCTCTCTTTCCCTTTCTTTTCCCACTGCTTCAGGTCTTTTCTGATTTGTTTAGAGTATATTTTCTGGGAACGTTGTTACCCTGTTAGCATTTTGTTCTCTCAATAATCTATTCTCCTCTGGACAAAATGACAAGACAGAAAAAATCACCTCAACAAAAAGAACAAGAGGTAGTACCTACTGCCAGGGACCTACTCAATACGGACATAAGTACGATGTCAGATCTAGAGTTCAGAATCATCACTTTAAAGATACTAGCTGGGCTTGAAAAAAGCATGGAAGTTATTAGAGAAACCCTTCCTGGAGAAGTAAAAGAACTAAAATCTAACCAAGTAGAAATCAAAAAGGCTATTAATGAGGTGCAATCAAATATGGGGGCGCTAACTGCTAGGATAAATGAGGGAGAAGAGAGAATCAGTGAGATAGAAGACCAAATGATGGAAAATAAAGAAGCTGAGAAAAAGAGAGATAAACAACTACTGGATCATGAGGGCAGAATTCAAGAGATAAGCGATACCATAAGACGAAACAACATTAGAATAATTGGGATCCCAGAAGAAGAAGAAAGAGAGAGAGGGGCAGAAGGTATAATGGAGCAAATTAT